>NC_090248.1:64666985-64966985 GCF_037325665.1 Littorina saxatilis | reverse complement strand
TCAGGAAATTGACAGAAATGTATGAATATAATTACATATTCTTACGCCGAATCACATGATTAGCATTGACCCACTTCGATGCTTAGGTTATGATAAAAGCTACCCCGTCTAGGTATAAGGGGAGCAACCCCAACTAAAAAAGTGACTGCACCAGCATGACTGGCACCCTGGGTTACGTCCCATGCAGCACGCTACGTCATCAATGGTGCTGGTCACGTGATACCCCTTCAATCGACTACTATCACTCGACGGTGGTGGTTGTGTTTGGCTAGCGCTAAGGCTTGTTTTCGTGTCTTCGGCACCCACCGGCCTTGGCCCCCCGTCTTCTTTCGCTGGCTTGCAGCTGGTGAGATTGTTCTTGTTTTATTACTTGTTTTGTTCTTCTGCCTCGAATTTCGCATGTCCTTTGGACTTTGAAGTTTTCGGCAGTTGTTGGCTTCCTTTCGGTCGCCATTTGTATTTGCACGTTGTCTGGCTTGTGTTGTTTTCGTCCGTTTTCTGGACTGTTAACGCTTGTTGCTTGCCTGTAGCTGCTGTTAGTAGCTTTTCGTATGTGCTGAATTGTTTGCTTTCTGCTTCTGAATTTTGTTAGCGTCTGTGTGACTTTGCTATTTTTCAGTTGCGGTTGTTGTTTTCTTTTCGGTCTTAATATGGCCGATGGTGAAAAGAAGAAAGGCTCTAAGCCTGAGGATAAGGGCAAGGGCCCTGGCAAACCTAAATCCTCCGCGTCGGCGTCCTCTAGCAAGGACCCTATCATCTTTGTGACAGATCCTAGGAGCAATGTGTCATTTTCTGTGCCTATCTCTGCTCCGAGCGGTCTTCCGTCCGGCTCTCAATCGCTAGTTTCGGCCCCTAAGGCTGTTTGCGTTGCGTCGGTTGCGGCACCAGAGTCCGGTGCTCTGGTGTCTTCTTTGATTTCGTCTCTTCTTCCAGAGATTAGGAGTCTGGTGCGACAGGAGATGTCACGGACGGACTCCCTTTCCAGGTCCGCCCCCCTCCCGGGGGTGGCTGACGCGCGTTCCCTGGCTTCCTTTTTGCCTGGGCCTTCTTCCGCTGGATCTTCCCTGCCGGGACCTCGTGCTCTTCCGGCCCGGTTCTCGTCACCTGCCGCTTGCGGTGGTGTGACGGTGCGCTTCCCTCCGGGGATACGGGCTGATCAAGGTTGGTGCGCGCAGCTGCCGTTTACGGTGGCTGCACTTCCGGTTTCCGGAATCGGATGTTCTCCTGCTAGTGAGCGACTTGCGTTCACGTCGGGTCAGAACCTCTCCGTACTCCAGCAGTCGGTTCCGACAGCTGGGCTTCCTGCGTTGGCAGGAAGTAGGGGTTCACCGGCTAGTGAGCGACTTGCGTTCACGTCCGGTCCGAACCCCGCCTTACACCAGCAGTTGTACGCGACAGCTGGGCTTCCGGCTACGGCTACGGCTACGGCCGGAAGCAGTGGTTCTTCCGCTTGTGTGCAGCTTGCTGTCACTTCCGGTGCGTCCCACGTCTTGACACAGCAGTCGTTTACGGCAGCTGGTCTTCCGGCTTCTGCCGGTAACATGGGTCATTCTTCCGGTGCACAGTCGATTGTCACTTCCGGTCTTACTCATGATTATGTCTACGGGCTTCCGGGCTTCCGCCCGCACTATGTGCAGCTACAGGATGGGCTTAGCGCTTCCGGTTCAGCTGTACTTCCGGCTCCTCCTGGATTTTCCTGCTCTCTTCCTGGCGTTTCCCCTGGAACGTCACGGGATGTCGGGCATGCTTCGCCCTTTGGACATGCAGGTTTCCTGTCTCAGGGAGATTGGCAGCTTCCGCACACTTCGGTGGTGACGGCTTCTGATCTCCCTCTTCCGGCTGCTTCTGGCTTCGACTCCTCTCAACCTCCTCTTAGCCAGGACGGGGGGGGGGTCGTCTCCCAGCAGGATGGTCCCCGACCTTCGGGTCTCTTTGCGCAGCGCCCCTTTGTGGGTTCGGGCGGGTCTGTTCCGCCTCCTTCGTTCGTCGCTTCAGATTCTAAATCTGTCGATGATGAATTCTCGCTGCCGGGGGTCTCGGCTAGCTTCAAGGCGGCACTTGAGGCAGCCGCGGAGGTTTCCTCCCGCTACTTTCCGGAAGGAGCTGCTTCGTCTGTTAAGCCTTCGACTTCCGGTCCCTCAGCGTTGGCTGACTTCCGGTTGGAGCAGCAAGACGATGGCTACTTCCGGTTTCTGGAATCGCCCTCTGTGGCTTTTCAGCTGTCTAAACTCTTTGCGAGGTCCACTTCTCAGGGTGGTGGACTTCCTGTGCCTTCTGTTCCTTTGCTGGTTCCCCACGGGTCAGCTCCGGAATCGGCATTAGAGTATCTTGCCTCTCCCGCTCAGGCTTCCTCCTTCGTGCCTCTTGCGGCACAGAGGAGGTTGCCTTTGCCTAAGGCTCCAAGGAACTTGCTGTCTCGCTTTGCGCTTCCGAGTGCACCTTTGCAGGTCACTCCGGATCTCCTTCCTCTCCTCACGAAGCCGCTCAAGCGGGACTCCTGTTTGCCCATTTCTGAACAGAGTCTCTCTTCGTTGGAGGAAATCGGGAGACAGCTCTTGGAGCTCAGTTCCATCTCAGAGACTCTCATTAGAGCCCTTTCGAGGGCGCTTACCTCTTCTCTGGCTCCTTTCGCTCTCAGCGGGGAGCAGGACGCAGAAGATATTGCTTCTCTGCTCTCGACTCTGGCTAGGGTGAACGAGGAGCACATGAGGTTGTCCTCCCTGCACTATGCCTATGCGGTTACGTGCAGGAGGGACTTGTTCCTTACCCACTCTCAGTTCTCTGACGAGTCGACAAGGAACTCCCTCCGCTCGTCGCCCTTTGTTGAGGGCTCCCTCTTTGGCCACCTGGCTTTGGACGCCAGAAAGCAAGAGATTGAAGCTAACAGGGATTCGCAGTTCTCCTCTTTTGCACTTCAGGCGCTGAAGCAGCAAAAGCAGGCTGCTCCTAAGCAGGCTGCTCCTAAGCAGTCTCAGTCTCAACAGACTAAGGCTCCAGCTCAGGCGCATCCTGCTTCCCGCAAGAGACCTCATGCCCCTTACCGCGGTTCGGGCAAGAGGTCGTCGGCGGGCAGGGGGAGGGGTGCGCCCAAGGGCAAGCCCCACCCCCAATGAAGCGTCCCCGACTTCACCCCCCCCCAGCCCTCCACTCTGGTGATGGCTGGGGGCCTCTCGAGGGCTCTGTCACATTGGCTGAACTCTACTCACAGCCGATGGATAGTGGGGGTAGTGAAGTCGGGGTTCCGCTTGCTGTGGCTGGAGGACAAGGCCCCTCTTTCAAGGTCTCCTCCAGCCTTCAAGCCCCCCTTCTCTCGGGAGGCAAGGGCCGTCCTCCAGTCGGAGGTTGCCTCTCTGGTGGAGAAGGGAGCGGTGGAGGCAGTCTCGGACCACAGCTCCCCGGGGTTTTACGGGAGGCTTTTTGCTGTCCCCAAGGCCTCGGGGGCTTGGCGCCCTGTTTTGGACTTGTCGTTTCTCAACACGTTTTTGAGGACGATCAAGTTCAAAATGGAGACGCCTGCCTCGGTCAGAGACGCGCTCCGCCCAGGAGACTGGGCGACCTCCATAGATTTGACGGATGCCTACTTCCATATCTTGGTGCATCCAGCCGACCGGAAATGGCTCCGTTTCCGGTGGGCAGGTCAAATCTTCCAGTTCCGCGCGCTTCCTTTTGGCCTGTCTCTAGCGCCATGGGTTTTCACCATGGTGGTGAGACAGGTCTGCGCTCTGGTGAGGTCGCGGGGGGTTCGGCTGCGGGCTTACCTCGACGACTGGCTTGTCATGGGCCAGAGCGAGGAGGTTTGTTCGCAGCACACCCAGATGGTTCTCCGGGAGGCCGGCTTGCTCGGCTTCTCGGTCAACCAGGTGAAGTCAGAGCTCGTACCGTCGCAGACGTTCACCTACTTGGGTATGGTGTTCAACACGGTCTCCTGGACTGTCCACCCCTCTTTGAAGCGGGTGGTCAAGCTCCAGGCTCTTATCCGCTCTACTCTGCCTCTCCTGCAGGCTCCTCTCAGGACATTGGCCTCCATTCTGGGGCAAATGGAGTCAATGGCCCTACTAGTGTCACTGGGGAGGGTGCACAAACGGCCTCTTCAGCTCGCCCTGAAGCCGTTTGTGGACTCTCCTCGGGTGAACTGGAACGAGCTTGTTCCCCTTGGGGAATGGTTCCAGGCTGCATCCCTTCCGTGGTTGGACACGGATTGGCTCTGCAGGGGGGTTCCGATCGCCGCTCCCCCTCCCGACTTGGACCTCTTTACAGATGCGTCCCTGGTGGGTTGGGGAGCGCACACGGACCGGCTCACGGCCTCCGGTCTGTGGTCTTCGGAACAGAGTGCATGGCACATCAACTCTCTGGAGTTGGAGGCTGTGCGGCTGGCTCTGGTTGCGTTCCTCCCTTCGCTTACCGCAAAGCGAGTCCGTCTGTTCACAGACAATACGACAGTGGCCGCTTATGTGAACAAGCAGGGGGGTTCGCGGTCCCCCACTCTCTCCCGCAGGGCATGCGAGCTGCTGATTTGGTGCTCTCAGCACCGAATCTCCCTTGTGGCTCGGTACCTGCCGGGAAGCCTCAACACGCTTGCGGATGCGCTCAGTCGCTCCAGCAAGGTGTTGCAATCGGAATGGACGGTCACACACGGAGCTCTTCTCCGTCTTTGGGCTCTGGTCCCGAAGCCCCAGGTGGATCTCTTCGCCACCAGGTTCTCCAGACGCCTTCCGATTTTTGTGTCTCCCTTCCCCGACCCGGAGGCTTGGGAGACCAACGCTCTGGAGTTGACTTGGGCGGGCCTGGAGGCTTATGCCTTTCCGCCCTTCAACCTGCTCGGCCAGGTGATCAGGAAGGCGGAATTGGAGTCTCCGTCTCTTCTCCTGCTGATCGCCCCTCTGTGGCCGTCTCAGACATGGTTCCCGGACCTTCTGAGACTGGCTCGCGGTCCTCCAATCCCCCTGTCGCTGGCGAGAGGAGAGCTCGTTCAGCCTCGAAGCGGCATCGCTCACGAGGACCCACAGTCTCTAAGACTTCACGCGTGGAGACTGTGAGGTCTGCGCTCAGGCGTTCTGGAGCGTCTGAACGCACGTTGCATCTGGTTCAGCGCTCTCACAGAGCTTCCACCTCCACTGTGACTCTTCGCATTGGAAGGCATGGGTTGCTTGGTGTCAGACTGCCGGTGTTAATCCGGTTGCACCTCGTACCATGCATGTGGCCAATCACTTGGCTGATCTGGCTTCGCAGGGACTCTCCTCCTCTTCTTTGAAGGTTCGCAGGTCTGCGATTTCTTCTACGCTGAAACAGATAGGGCATTCGGTTAGTCTCAGCACCGTAGTGGCCGGAGTCATTAGGGGTGCCTCGCTTGAAGAGGTTAAGTCGCGTTCGGCTCTGCCGAAGTGGGATCTGTTTCTGGTTCTAGAGTTTCTTCGCTCTTCCGATTTCGAACCACTGGAGAACGCGAGTCTTCCTAATCTGACGCGCAAGACTCTTTTTCTCTTGCTTCTTGCAACTGCCCGTAGAGGCAGTGAAGTGCACGCCCTTTCGGGCAATCCGCAGGATATTTCTTGGGAACGTGATGGCTCAGTTTCGCTGAGGTTTCGTGTAGGCTTTCTGGCTAAAAACCAGTCACCAGGTCAACCCTCTCCTCGGGTTGTGGTGAAGCCACTTTCTCACATTTTGGCTAGGGACGATCCCGATATGGTCAACTGCCCTGTTAGGGCCCTTGAGGCGTATCTCTCCCGTATTCAGTCTATCAGATCGAGTTCTCAGAAGCTTTTGTTTATTTCTTTAAACACTGCCATGGAGAAAGATATATCGAGGACTACCTTGGCCAGGTGGGCGTCGGCCGTCATTAAGCAAGCCTATGCGTGGAGCCTGTCACGAAGGGGGGGGGCTCTGCCTGCCTTTCCTCTCTGCTCGGCCCGGGCTCACGAGTCAAGGGCTTGGGCCTCTTCAGTGGCCGTCTTGCGGTCCCACAGAATGAGCGAAGTCTTGAATACAGCCTATTGGCGATCTGACGATGTATTCATCAGCTTTTACCTGAGAGACATTGCTTCGCTCTGTAATGATGGATCAAGGTCCCTCCCTGCCTTGGTGGCAGCGGGCCAGTGCATTTCCAGAATTTGATGGTGAGTTTGAACACTTTTTGATCTTACCCACCGCCTGGTTGGAGTTATCTGCTAATCATGTGATTCGGCGTAAGAATATGTAATTATAATCGAAAATTTTTATCTAAATTTTGATTTGATTAATATACTTACCCGAATCACATGGGTAATTCCCTCCCTCCTGCCCCGCACGATTTTTTGATGTTCAATTAGTCGATTGAAGGGGTATCACGTGACCAGCACCATTGATGACGTAGCGTGCTGCATGGGACGTAACCCAGGGTGCCAGTCATGCTGGTGCAGTCACTTTTTTAGTTGGGGTTGCTCCCCTTATACCTAGACGGGGTAGCTTTTATCATAACCTAAGCATCGAAGTGGGTCAATGCTAATCATGTGATTCGGGTAAGTATATTAATCAAATCAAAATTTAGATAAAAATTTTCGAATATGTACATAATTACTTGCATCTTGAATTTTTAGACAGACATGGGATAAATGTTCTGTTGGAATGTTTCACTTGGTTGAGACATGTGTTGTCCTTGTTGTTGGGTTTTAGAGGGACCTTTTGATTATTTGATTTGAAACTTTTGTACAAAGGTAAAAAGACATTAAAGTGTGTGGCAGCTGCTCTTTTTGTAAGATGGAGGGGTTTTGATGTTGGTGAATGTAAATTATGTGACTGCCACTTGGTTTGAGGGGTAGTACAACAGTAACTCTCCCAAATTTATATCCACTGGTTTGCAACAACAGAATCTGTCTGTCATCTCTGTAAATCTGTTTTTAACTTTTTTTTAAACTGTTTAATTTGTTTTACCTGGTGCAGGGTTTTGCAATGACGAGCTATGATTCACATTCTTGTATATTATGTGCCTCTTCATGGTTTTAGCTTCAAAAACTTTCCTCTTGATTGTGTAAACCTCATGTTCATGTTTGAATTTGGAAGCACGTGGATTTTAACAAGTCTGATAGTAAATAGATGATATTTGAAGTAACTCTGTATGGGCTTTTATGTGCTGTGGAAGAGTTACATTCCTTGATTCAGGTTGTTAACATGCCAAGAGTGTCACTGTCAACAATGAGCTCTGATGAGCGTGTTTTTGAATGAAAAATCGGATTAACAAAGGGAAGTAAAAAAACCATGAGCTTCTTCTTCTTCTTCAGCGTTCCAGAATTGTCTGGTGACGTGTGAGCTCGTTTGCCCATTTGGGTTCCCCACACTATACTCTGAGAGCATAGTCAGCTTCACTCCGCTTTCGTTGAGTAGGCATGCTGGGTATTTTCGTGTTTCCATAACCCACCGAACTCTGACATGGATTACAGGATCTTTTCCGTGCGCACTTGGTCTTGTGCTTGCGTGTACACACGAAGGGGGTTAAGTCACTAGCAGGTCTGCACATAAGTTGACCTGGGAGATCGGAAAAATCTCCACTCTTAACCCACCAGGCGGCAGCGACCGTGAGCAAATCTGATAAACAAATGAGCGAGTTTTTAAAAGTCATCATATAGAGTAGATACAGCCAAATGACTCTTCTACAGTGCATGAACAACCCGACAGTGTTATTTCTGGAGAATGTCTATTCTTGTGAAAAGTGCGTTTTGTGTTCAGCTCAGAAGTTGTGAGTGACGTTTGCCTTTCACCAAAACTGTCAAAGACATGTGAACTTTGTGAACAAATTGATTCTCTGAAGGTAAAGAGGATGATGTGTCGTTCCAGAAAAGTTCTTTCATTTCTGATAGGATTTTGGAAAGAAGCAGCTTTTGTCGATGTACTTTAATATGTCCATGTGCATTTCTGGAAAGGATCCAAGTTTTGTTTGTGTTCAAAGGCTGCTAAAGGACAGAGAATTGTGTTTATGATTAAATTCTATTACATACAAATAATGCTGTTGTATGATGTGGGTTTTTCGCAGTTGTAGGTGTGTATTAAGCATTTAATTTTTTCCTGCATACAAGTGTGTTTATGAATAGGCAGGTTTGATTATGATGTAAATATATTGTAATTTTCAGTCATTTCTACAATTTGTTTATCGAGAATTCTCTTTTTCATAGCAAGACAACATGTTTTTTTCTTTTTCTGTCAGATAATGATGTGATTCCTTGTGTACTGATAGAGAATAATCAGCTTCTCTGAAATCTAGTTAAGTTTGTGGTAGAAATGACAGATACATTTCAGCAGCTCCTTTCCTTCAGTGAGATAGTTTGACGGCAAGAAAAGTTTCCTTCACACAAAAAACACTTCTTGTTTAAATTGTTATTGTTTCAGGGGCGCTCGGTTGGTTGCACTGGTCTTCAATATTTTTGTGTAGAGTTTATCTGTGTTGCTAGCCACCCCCCCTCCCACACACACACACACACAAAAACAGAAACAAAACACCACATTAACAGATGACAATAATGAGCCCAGAGTGCTGGTATGTTAAAATTATACAGTTACATTACAAACCTTATTTAGACAACTGCTTAATTAAACAAAATATTTAACAGGAAACTAACCCCAAATTGACATACAGACTGTTTTGAAACCCAAGGTAATTATGCGTTTCACCTAACCGAAGGATTTATTTTAAATCAGGACATTTGATCCTCCTGAAGTAGGCGAACTGCTAAATGGAAGCTGCCATTTGGCTTTGTCACTGAGAAAGCTCTGTAAAAATAAGTCGTTATTGGTACAGTGTTAAATTTAAGAGTTTAATTTCCAAAGTTTTCTTTATTATTCTTGTTCTGAAATTCTCACTTTCAGTCTACATGTACCTTTTCTTACCCTCACATTATATATGCAGTAGCTTTAAATGTCATGCATCCAACCTTTTTACATGGTTATTTCTTTTCTATTGGTTTTGTACGATTCATTAATGAAGGAGTAAGATTTTGTTTTGTTTTATGCTGAATTTTGTGTATGGGCAGCATTTGAGCACCCCCCCGCGGGTTAGGGGGAAGAATTTACCCGATGCTCCCCAGCATGTCGTAAGAGGCGACTAACGGATTTTGTTTCTCCTTTTACCCTTGTTAAGTGTTTCTTGTATAGAATATAGTCAATTTTTGTAAAGATTTTAGTCAAGCAGTATGTAAGAAATGTTAAGTCCTTTGTACTGGAAACTTGCATTCTCCCAGTAAGGTAATATATTGTACTACGTTGCAAGCCCCTGGAGCAAATTTTTGATTAGTGCTTTTGTGAACAAGAAACAATTGACAAGTGGCTCTATCCCATCTTCCCCCTTTTCCCGTCGCGATATAACCCAAAAGAAAGAAAGAAAGCATTTGAGCAACGGACACATTAACTTCTTTGTCCGTGCAGATTTTTTCTTAGTTAATTTCTTCAGCTGAAATTCTTTGATAATCATTATGATCAAGTATTTGCAGAGATGACATGCATACTCTTCATTTATTTATTCATGAAAGTATGGTTTGTGACTTTGACATTGTTTTATAGACACTCTTATTTTGGCTTTTTTCATTATCTTTGCTAGAACTATCAGAAACTTTTTATGTTATTTTTCATGTTACCAAAATGTGTCCGATATTTTTGTCTTTGTTGTGATGTAGCTTAAACCCCAGTACATTTGTTTTTTCACTGGCTTTTTTATGCAATTTATAGATAACAGAACACTTGATTTTGAGCAGATGTCGATCTAATATTCATGTTATAATTATTCTCTGTTTAAAGTTGAAGATTACAGACATTGCTTGCAAAGTAACAAGTATTTTGTGTCATATTTGTAGGTGTGTGTTTCCGAATTATTTTTGATTAACAGTGTTCTTGAAAGTGTACAAAGAATGTTTGTGTTTCTGGCACTAAAAGAGAAGTGCTGTGCGTGTACATTGTACCGATTATTACAGATTTTACAATCCTGTGTTTCAATTTCTCTCCCTTTTATTTTCTAAGCAAGTAAAGTATATATAGCAAAATGATGAATCATGCGTTGTGTGTTGTAGTAATATTGTTTGAACTGCACTGACACATCAGTGATTGCTTATGTGGCAGAATGAGTCTCCTTCTCCTCTCTGTGTCACACTATAACACATAACACACACACACACCCAACCACACACAAACTCTCTCTCAGTCTCTCTCACACACACACACAATCATGCACACACCTGACCACACAACTCACACACACACACACACACACTGACTCACACTTGCAGACACAAAATGCAGAGGATGAAAAAAAGAAGCGAAAGACATTTGTTTGTTTGTTTGTTTGCTTAACGCCCAGCCGACCACGAAGAGCCATATCAGGGCGGCGCTGCTTTGACATATAACGTGCGCCACACAAGACAGTAGTCGCAGCACAGGCTTCATGTCTGACCCAGTCACATTATTCTGACACCGGACCAACCAGTCCTAGCACTAACCCCATAATGCCAGACGCCAGGCGGAGCAGCCACTAGATTGCCAATTTTAAGCGAAAGACATAATTTTACAACTTGAACCACACAGTAAATGCAAAAATAAATAAATGAATAAAATAAAAAAATAAAATAAAAGAACCAACCAAACAATCCACACACACACACACACACAAACATGATTGTGACACCCAGAGGAGTGGGGTAGGCAGCAGATTGACAGGATCACAGGCACGTGGAGCATTACAGACACATACACACACATACACGTACACGTACACACACACACACATACCGGCACACACACACTGACACGCACACGTACACACACACACACACACACACACACACACACGTACACACACACAAACACACACACACACGCACAGTTTTACGATCCCAGATGCTGTGCAAGACCGTGGAATTTGCTGGCCGCATTATTCACCAGCAGATCGACTCCATAAGGTAAGATATGAAAAGAATGTTCAGAACAAGATATATAATTAAACAGCACCCCCATGAAAAGCAAAAGTTCGAAGCCGGTTTGACGTCATCATGATTCCACATTAATATATTTTATTTGCAAAGCACTCTTGGATACTGGTTTGAAGCGGGCTTGTGCGCGCGAACGCCTCCAAACATTCCAACTCTGCACAGCTCTTTTGTGAGAGAGCGGTCCTCATTCCATTCATGTACCCATCACGTGACTTCAACTTTGGGCTCAAGTAAGGTAGTCACGTGATTAGTGGTGGTCATGTGACCCATGTGAGAAATTCCTGTCATTCCGGGCCGATGTTGTTGGGCCAATTTCTTTGCATTTTATGTGTAGACCTTTGACCAGACGTTCTAGTGGAACGGTTTGGTGAGTGAAATCGAGAGAAGAGACAATATACGGACGATCTGATTGAATTTTCATCCACGGTTCACGGAAATTATGTTGCAATTTTGAGTTTCGGCGTGATACGGTCGGAACTCCTGTAGACCAATACGAGAGGCAGACGACATCTGTAACACGGTTCCGTTACCGAGTCGACTATAAACTGGCCACAATGGAGTCGCCGCTGGACGTTTTGTCCCGAGCTGCTTCCATGGTGGAGACTACGGAAGAGAAAGGTAAGATTTTTTTAGATAATTTCATCGATTTGATTTGTGGCAGTGCGCGGCCATGTCGCACTTTGTGGTTACGCACCACGCGGTTGCAACGGGGTCCATTGTGCGCGGATTGAGAGAGGCATGCGAAATATTTGGCCACGATCGATGCTTTTCGATAGCTTAAATCAGCATCACGCCACCATGATGTAGCCGTTTAATTTCTGGAGTGGCAGTATGGGGCGACGTTATCGTGTTTCATACAATTTTTAGGCAAACATGCCCCCTTGCCCGGTGTTTATTTTCGTTTCGGGGGCGCATTTTGAGCTCCGCCCATAACCTAATTTTGGCAATACCAGAGACAAAGGCAGCGAACCGCATAGCAGAGAAGAGCGCGACCGTTACCACTGAGATATAGTGTTTATATGTCCACAACACCCTTTGAAGAAGAGATTGATGTCAACAACAGAAGATATCCTGTTTCTAGAAAGGAGATTTCCTGGTTGTGACCTTTGACACTGGAACACATGGGGGAATATGAAAGGCATGTCTGGAATGCAAAAGCTAGTGGTTGCAGTGTTTGTCGATATGGGGCTTCCGTTTGTTTCACAAACCGCTACTGTTAGTCATGAACTGATAACTGCTGGTTTTGAGAGGTTGACCTCAAGTGTTTTTAAAAAAATGTTTTGAGTGAACTATTAATTAGCTCAAATGCATCGCATGTCACATTTTTTAATAAGTAATATTTTGAACGGTACTTTTTTTTAAGTACATATATTTAATTCCTGCACATCAGTCTTTCACTCATAGAAAGGATCAGGCGTCAGAATGATCCAACAAACAATATTTCAACTACATGTATCAAACAAGTCGCGTAAGGCGAAAATACAATATTTAGTCAAGTACAAGATACAAGATACAAGATACAAGATACAAGATATTTATTCACCAATTTTGCAAAAGGATTTCATCTTGGCACGGCACGGTAAAAATAAAATAAAAACCAACCAGACACATATGCAGACACACATCACCATGCATGCATACATACGTACATTACACTGTCATGCACACACAGACACAACTCACACACACACACACACACACACACACACACACACACACACACACACACACACACACACACAATTATTTACATTCTCACACATAACCAGCCACATATCTACATCACAAATTCACATCGTCGCCTTGTAAACGTAAAAACCATATCAGTTTAAAAGGGGTGCCAGTAATATCAATACAACATTAGTGAATACTAGAACAATACCTAAAATTTATAATCCATTTAAAAGTAAGTAGTACATGTAATTATTATCATTTAGTCAGATCATCACATAAAATTATATAATCATGATCTAGACAGTTTAAAACAACAGTATTAACAGACTATCACAGATCCACTCAAGCACCTGAACTTAGAGTCGCATTGCACAAAACTACTACCATCACAGAACTACTCCAGCACCTAAAAAATAAGGACCATTCCACATTGCACATATTTCCACTATCACAAGTTATGAGAACAGTAATGGAATGCAGTGAAAGGACTAAGTAACAAAAGAACCCCCCCCCCCCCCCAATCCTATAACTACAGTATATTACAACGTCTTCACTACAGGAGTTGTCAGTACAGCATGGGGGATGAAGCTAGAGCGAAAGCGACTAGTTCTGGCTTTCAAAGCTCTGTAGCGCCTACCAGATGGAAGAGGCTCGAAGAAGTGGTTTGCCGGGTGGGAGGGGTCGCGAACAATCTTTCCTGCTTTTCGACCTGAGCGCAACTCAAAGATAGAGGCAACGGAAGGGAAGTCACAGCCCGCGATTTTGGAGGCTGTCCGCACAATGCTCTCCAGTAGCTGTTTCTCTTTCTCAGTGGTGCTGCCATACCAGACCGTGATAGAAAAACACAGGGTGCTCTCAACGACTGCGCGATAGAACTGCGCCATGATTTGCTGTGACATACGGAACTTGCGCAACTGTCTCAGGAAGTGCAGCCGCTGCTGGCACTTCTTAATGATGGACGTGGTGTTCCCGTCCCATTTCAGGTCTTCAGAGATCAGTGTGCCGAGAAATTTGAATGAAGAGACCTGTTCTACAGCTTCCCCATTTATTTCAAGGGGCAAGATGGGGTCTTTCTTTCGTCGAGGGTCGATAACGACTTCTTTTGTTTTAAGAACGTTTAGCTCGAGATCATTTTCAGAGCACCACTCAACCACTCTTTGAACCTCCCCCCGGTAAGCGTCCTCATTGGAGTCAGAAATCAGGCCTTCAATGGTGGTGTCGTCTGAGAATTTGATTATGTATGTGGATGGGTGAGCGGAGGTGCAGTCGTTGGTGAAAAGGGTGAAGAGTAGAGGGGACAGAACACAGCCCTGCGGGGCACCAGTGTTTAGAGTGAGTGAGGCAGAGAGTGAGTTGTTGAGTCGGACGACCTGAGGACGGTCAAGCAAGAAGTCTAGAAGCCAGTGGCAGAGAGAGAGAGGGACATCGAGACCAATCAGTTTGTGGAGGAGCTTGTGAGGGATGATCGTGTTGAATGCGGAGGAATAATCAATGAACAACATTCTAGCGTAGGTGCGAGGGTTCTCAAGGTGCTGCAAGACAAAATGAAGACCCATGGCGACGGCATCATCGACGGACCTGTTGGCTTGGTAAGCAAACTGGAGTGGGTCAGACAGGTGACCCGTGAAAGCCCGCAGGTGCCGCAGAATCAACCGCTCCAGGACCTTCATGATGACAGATGTCAGTGCCACAGGGCGGAAGTCATTCAGCTGAGTTACCTTGGGCTTTTTGGGGACTGGGACAATTACTGAAGACTTGAAGCACCGTGGCACAGACATCTGCTGCACAGAAGTGTTAAAAATGTCAGTAAAAACAGGCGCGAGCTGGTCAGCACAGGACCTCAAGGTCGATGTTGAGACAAGGTCAGGACCAGAAGCCTTTCTTGGATTCTGTTTACGGAAGAGACCCCTGACCTCACTCTCCTGGATGGTAAATGCCGGCGCCAAAAGAGACGCATCGTCAGGGAGAGGAGGGCGGTAACCGAGTGAGGGGTTCTTCTGGTCAAACCTACTATAAAACACATTCAGTTTGTCAGGTAAGTCAGGGTCAACATTGTCGAACTCACAGAATGAAACTGAACGCAACGCAACGCAGCAAGACCGTATACTCGTAGCATCGTCACTCCACCGCCCGTGGCAAAGGCAGTGCACGTGGAATTGACAAGAAGAGCGGGGTATTCGTTGCGCTAAGAAGGATAGCACGCTTTTCTGTACCTTTCTTCGTTTTAACTTTCTGAGCGTGTTTTTAATCCAAACATATCATATCTATATATTTTTGGAATCAGGAACCGACAAGGAATAAGATGAAAGTGTTTTTGAATTGATTTCGAAAAAAAAAATTTGATAATAATTTTTATATATTTAATTTTCAGAGCTTGTTTTTAATCCGAATATAACATATTTATATGTTTTTGGAATCAGCAAATGATGGAGAATACGATAAACGTAAATTTGGATCGTTTTATAAATTTTTATTTTTTTTTACAATTTTCCGATTTTTAATGACCAAAGTCATTAATTAATTTTTAAGCCACCAAGCTGAAATGCAATACCGAACCCCGGGCTTCGTCGAAGATTACTTGACCAAAATTTCAACCAATTTGGTTGAAAAATGAGGGCGTGACAGTGCCGCCTCAACTTTCACGAAAAGCCGGATATGACGTCATCAAAGACATTTATCAAAAAAATGAAAAAAAACGTTCGGGGATTTCATACCCAGGAACTCTCATGTCAAATTTCATAAAGATCGGTCCAGTAGTTTAGTCTGAATCGCTCTACACACACACACAGACACACACACAGACACACGCACATACACCACGACCCTCGTTTCGATTCCCCCTCGATGTTAAAATATTTAGTCAAAACTTGACTAAATATAAAAAGAAGATGGGATTTCCTCAACATTCTAATGTGGTGATTTCTTCAATGACTTCTGACAAGTTGTAAGACATCAAGGAACATTATCAAAAAAGGACCCAACACTACAAATATCAGCACTTTTTCTTAAATATAAAAAAAAGAACTCTGAGAACCAAAAACTTTCTGTTTACAGTCATTGCTGAATGAACACTGAGAAGCCTGCACATTTGTTCAAAACAACAAGCAAAGGAATTCATATTAAAGCGAAATGACTTTTCATTTCATAAGTCCCACATCCAAACTGTAGTGAATGACTTCAAAGAGTTGTGTGTTGACTGCATCAGTGAACATGCTCTGAACGTACCTGATGGTTTACCATAAAGAATTCTGAAATATGCTGGTGTTTTTTTATTCAATGTTTTAGCCCACACTAAATAGGCTTTATATACATCAAAGAATTTGTTAAACACAATCAAAATGAGGGCCTTCTGCATCCGGATATCTTATCGGTACAAAAAGAATGATTCACAACTACATGTACATAGTTTGACCGTATGAGTGTTGTAAAAAAACTGAGTGAAAAATTTGGTAGTGATTATATACACCAAACGCTGAAACACAACAAATGTTGTGACAATTGCTCTGAATTTGACAGTTTTTTTAACCAGTTTATGCATGTATTGTATATTATATTCATTTTGCTTGCAAGCTCATTTGTATGGTTTGAGATATTTACTTCTTTTCCATCCCATTCCCTGAGTTGTGCCAGCGCAATGAGGAAGATGAGAGTCCTCCAAAATTAAATGAAGTGCACAAATCTAAACACAGATAGACTGCTAACCTTTGAACATTCAGAATTAAATCACAACAACAACGTTTAATTTATGACAAACGTGATTGTAACATTTTCTTTTGTCATGAGTTAAACATACCAATAACCTGCCATTCTTGGGTTTTTTTGATTTCTAAATTAAGTGTGCTGTTGAACTTTATCCTTGACCCCATTTCATTTGCTGCAGGTAGAAATCAGTACATGTAGCTTGCAGGAAGAAGTTTTTTTCAAAGGTGGTTCTGTTGTGGTCCCTGTTCTATGCAGAAGAAAATAATAGGGGAAAAGTTGTCACTAATGGGATCCGTGCGTTGACTTGTTCTTTAAAAGGCAGTCTTAAAACACAAGAAAATATGTAAAATGCACACACACAAATGGATGGGAATGTGTTTGCTGTATAGGGTTATGTATGTTAATTATTAAAGATCTTGCCGTGTTCTTGTTTTTCTGAAAGTTCCACAATATTTAGGCAGAATCAACAATAAGGTATTTAACCTAAAATGCATTGTATTTCAGGGGGAATCAATGGAGAGAAAGTAGCACACACACACACTAACACACACATGAACACAAATCAGCCAGAGAACGTCTGCATTTTTAAAATCATAAGTTGCCTGCATTTCTTTCTTTTCAAGCACCCCTCATATTAGAAATTCCCATTATCATATCATAGTAAGATTTAAAGTGCATTCTGGTAACTCTAAATCTAATACTTGAAAGTTTTTCTAATTGTTGGGAAAATGTGACTTCCTCCCTGAAATGTAGAGAGGGAAAAGAGTAAGCAAGAGAGAGAGACGCGCCCATGGATGCATGAATCCTTCCACTTCATCCCACTTTTGCTTGAAACACAAAATTCTGTATTGGAGACAAATGTGAAGACTTAATTATTTATGTTTCAGCTTTACGAATCTTGTAATATTAGCAGTTTAAGTTTGTGATAGCAGATCTATATTTCCTATTGACTCCATTTCTACTCGTCATAAAGTAAACACGTGTGTGTGAGCTGCAGGGGGGGGGGCTTCTGGGCTGCAGGTTGCTTGGTACATGTACAATCATTGTTTTGTTCTGTACATGACAGTTGTAGGTAGCACCAAGGCACAAAACTGCATGTAACCCTACAAACAACTGCCATGTACGAGTTTATGATCTTATTTTATTGACCCAGTGTCACCAGATGCACTGTGGTGGCTGCATCTGGTACATTGCATCACTTAAAGGCATGCCTACTTCTGAGGGATTTCAAAACATGAATTCTCTGTATCATATTTGAAAAATATAGGCGTGTAGACTGTTTGTGTTTCTGCAGCAGATGTAGCCTATAGCATTTTGATAGAGAAATGCCCATTGTGGAAACATAGGGTTTCATTCATCCACTGTAGAGAAATGCCCATTGTGGAAACATAGGGTTTCATTCATCCACTGATCCAGTAAGGTAGGAAGCAGCACACGTGCTTATAATTATGCTCAGCATTATTCGCGAAGGGGTGAGCATGAGGAGGGAGATCTGTGTTACAGTGTCCCAAACCCCTTCCGACCCCCCCCCTCCCCCCTCCCGATTTAAGGTTTCCCCTTTCAAATTGTCTGTTCTGTTCATAACATCGATACATTCTCAGAGGTTTTGAGGTCTTTTAAAAAAGGGGTTCCACTCTCACACGGAGAGAGAGAGAGAGAGGGGGGGGGAGAGAGGAAGTAGATTGGAAGAGGGCGCACCCCCTTTTAAGACCTGGGTGGTGACAGAGAGGGAGAGAGGAAGTAGTTTTTAAGACCTTCAAAACTCTGAGAAAATCAAATCTTAACAAGTCGCGTAAGGCGAAATTACTACATTTAGTCAAGCTGTCGAACTCACGGAAAGAAACTGAACGCACTGTATTTTTTTCACCAAGACAGTACAGCTTCGTCAATCCCCGCGTGAAGGAAATCACTCACCTTCCACGTGCAAAACGTAGTGATATTGACACGCCAGATTAGCGCGGTAGCGTATTGTGCTAAGCAGGAAAGCGTGCTTTTCTGTATACTTGTTAACTTTCGGAGCTTGTTTTGAATACAACCTATCATATCTATATGTTTTTGGAATCAGGAAATGATAAAGAATAAGATGAAATCATTTTTGGATCGATTTCTTAAGACTAATTAATCTATTTTTGTTAATTGTGATCACATTTTAAGAGTAAACATGACATATATATGTATATATTTTTAGATTCAGAATGTGATGAAGAATACGATGCAATCAATTTGAAGTCTGTTTGCGAAAAATCGATTTTAATGACAACTTTGATGAGCAAACTCATTTATTAAATTTTAAGCCTCCAAGCTGAAATGCAATACCAAAGTCCGGGCTTCGTCGAAGATTACTTGACCAAAATTTCAACCAATTTGGTTGAAAAATGAGAGCGTGACAGTGCCGCCTCAGCTTTCACAAAAAGCCGGACATCAAAGACATTTATAAAAAAAAACTGAAAAAAATCTGGAGATAAATTTTCTTCTCTTCTTCTTTTATAATTATTAATTAATGACCTATATGTGCTGATGACCAATTTAATTTCCTTTGTTGGATCAATAAAATGTTATGAGTTATGAGTTATCTCTCATGTCAAGTTTCATGAAAATCGGTCCAGTAGTTTTCTCTGAATCGCTCTACACAGACACACACATACACCACGACCCTTGTCTCGATTCCCCCCTCTACGTTAAAACATTTAGTCAAAACTTGACTAAATGTAAAAAGGAGGGAGTCTTAAAAATAAATGGAGGTAAATTTACAGAGGTTTAAGAACAGAACATCTCAAAAAGCAAGGTCTTAAAAGGGGGGTTCCACTGTAGTGGTATTGGTTATGTCAGTTACAATTTCCTGTCCACGAAGGAACACTTCATGTGAGGAAAAAACCCACAAAAACAAACAAACCCGTTTGAGCAGGGAAAAAAAGATTCTGAGGAACTCCACCCAAGCTCTCATGGTCAAGGTATTGTCTGTCAAGCCACTATCTCACGGTGAAACAATTATTAATTTGATTCAGGTGTGATTATCTAAAGAACCGAACGTTCATGCCACCACGGCCAAGAGAGCAAGCATTCCGGTGCATGTAATAAGATGATATGCTTCTATCAGAACTAAAATACAGGGCATGGTGAAGGGATGAAAGTACAACTCTGCGCATGTATATCAGTGTGCATACGTGATGCATTCTTTTTCGCGATGAACTGATCAATAAACAGGGCCTTTTATGGCCTCATGACCCCCCGCGGGTTAGGGGGAAGAATTTACCCGATGCTCCCGAGCATGTCGTAAGAGGCGACTAACGGATCCTGTTTCTCTTTTTACCCTTGTTAAGTGTTTCTTGTCAATTTTTGTAAAGATTTTAGTCAAGCAGTATGTAAGAAATGTTAAGTCCTTTGTACTGGATACTTGCATTCTCCCAGTAAGGTAATACATTGTACTACGTTGCAAGCCCCTGGAGCAAATTTTTGATTAGTGCTTTTGTGAACAAGAAACAATTGACAAGTGGCTCTATCCCATCTCCCCCCTTTCCCCGTCGCGATATAACCTTCGTGGTTGAAAACGACGTTAAACACCAAATATAGAAAGAAAGAAATGGCCTCATGCGGGAGTACGTGTAGAAACTCGAGTAATGTGCTCAAGGGTTAAACAAAACAAAAAAAGAGAGAGAGTAGGTGTTTGGGGGGGGCAAGGCGGCAATTTTTTCAATTGGAGGAAGATAGAGTTTTGAATCAGTAAGACAGATAACAACACAAACCAAGCGGAAGAGACAACTAGTTTTATGCGGGATGGAGGGAGGGGGCGGGTAGGTCAATTTTCAGTTTGGAAAATGATAGCGAGAGTTCAGTTGGTCCAAAGGGGGAAATTTGTAGAACATGTACGAGTTGAATGAACGCGGGGGAGGGTGGTGGGCAAATCAGAGAGTTCAACCAATGAAGGGGGGGGGGGGGGGGGGGCAGTTTTGTGGAAGAAAAAAAGAAGGAGAGCGGGTTCAATCAATATAAAGGAGTTCGATTAAGCCATTTGATGAAAATAAGAGGTCTTGTGGAAACTCCAGGGGGAGGGGGGGGGGGGGGGTAAGGAAGGAGGGTATGGAGGGAGAAGGCTTTTCTCAATCAAGAAAGGAAAGGAGACCGACTTCCAGCCGTAGTCAGTTTAGTGCTGAACTGGTGCGCCGTGTTGTGGTTGCCGCATTAGCCTGTTTGTCGGGGATAAATAGCTGAGAAATTCGCGGAATTTTGAACTCGCAGCCCTCGAGCCAAATCAATGCATGCCATCCGACCGCATGGCTAAACCGCGTAAACAGCCAACGAAAGACCCGTCAACACATTTTGAGTGTGGACCATTCATGGGGTGTGTTGGTTGGTTGGTTACACTGATTGTTTCGGTTTTTCTGTGTGTCCTTGGATTGGTTCTGTTTGACCTTTTGGTCGACTTTAGTTAGCCTGGGAGGTTTGTTCGTGCCAGGTGGTTGTTGCCCGGACATGGAAGCTTCTGACTGAGTAACGGTGGGGAATTAAGATTTCGGGGTGAGAAATAAGTGTGGGGGGTCAGCATTTCTTACATAGTTCTGAGACTGAGTATATTGGTGGACATGTTGGAAACAAGTTCAGGAGACAGCTGACCGGATACACACACACACACACACACACCTATCCAAGTTACTTTTTTTTCCTACTACCCTGCTCCCCTACCCTCAATTGACTAGCATGTGAGTATTGTAAATTAGGCCTAAAAAAAAAAAATAGGTGTGGTTACGGTAACCCGACCTACCCAATTTTTAGGGGCCGACCCTATAACTTTTTATTACAAATTATTATGTCAAAAAAACCCACACTGAAAAACAAGAAAACGAATGCAGAAAACGCAATGAAAGCGAAAGCGCTGGAGTCGAACACTTATTTCCTTGTCAAGTAGGTTTAATTTGTACACATTAGAAAAAAAAAGTTAAAAAAAAAAAAAGTGATTGCCTACCTTCCTACCCTATTTTTTGTGTGCTATGTTACCGTAACCACACCTATTTATTTTTTTTGGCCTTATAATTCCTGATTTGTAACTTTTGCCAGATAATCGCAATTTTGATATATACATGCTAAAAACACTAAGGAAGGATAAAAACGAAAGTTCTTTGCAGTGGCTAAAATAGACTGAAGAAATGGCAGACGTTAAAATCCTTTGCAGAATGGAGCACGATCATCCACCTGTTCAATTCAAAAAATAAACGTGTTGGAGAAACATGTAACTCTAGTCAAGCGCCTATGGTGACCATGTGTTTTTATACTGCCAGCAGTCAGGGCATTCTTTGAGCGTCAGCAAGCTAAGATGCCTTGATGAGATAAATACTCGGTGTCGGTTATGGTTCCAGAAAGGGCAATAGTGACAGGAAGTGGGCGGTGGAAAAGAATGTACGATGTACAAGTTTAAAGGTACAATCCTAATTGTGTTATGGAGTATGTTCACCAGCATAGCTCTCCTCAGGATTTTGCACGTGATCAGAGTACCATGACGAAAATGCTTTCTGTGCCGATTCAAATTTTATTTTTAATCGAGTTAATTCTTATAAATTAGCTTAACTAATTCAGAACACACAAGAAAAAAAAGAGGAAAACAACTTTCTTGGCACAGAAAGCAGTGCTACTCAGTGTTGATTTTTGGCATGTTTCAAGTTGAAAGACGCTCTCTCCCCGGGGGTTAGCGGGGGGAAGAATTTACCCGATGCTCCCCAGCATGTCGTAAGAGGCTACTAACGGATTCTGTTTCTCCTTTTACCCTTGTTAAGTGTTTCTTGTATAGAATATAGTCAATGTTTGTAAAGATTGTAGTCAAGCAATATGTAAGAAATGTTAAGTCCTTTGTACTGGAAACTTGCATTCTCCCAGTAAGGTCATATATTGTACTACGTTGCAAGCCCCTGGAGCTATTTTTTGATTAGTGCTTTTGTGAACAAGAAACAATTAACAAGTGGCTCTATCCCATCTTCCCCCTTCCCCCGTCGCGATATAACCTTCGTGGTTGAAAACGACGTTAAACACCAAATAAAGAAAGAAAGAAAGACGCTCTTATACCGTTTTACAACCTGGACAGATCTGTGTTGGCAGTGAACATGACTCGATAGTGTACTCCGACAGGGCACAGTACCTTTAATGCATGAGCAGTGATCTCTGGGGTTGATACTGAAAATACCACATGGACTTGACAAAAGCATTCATAAACATTCATTCCGCAGATTTTCTTCTCTTGGCACAGTGTTGCGATCACGATGCAGAGTTTATATTATACACTTACCTCTCTATATATATTATAAGATGTTTGATGGGTTGTTGACTGACCAGCTTTTTTGTCTGTCCGAGGGGGAGCATACCGAAGGCCGCGGTCAATAAATATGAAACAAAAGTCGATATGCCCCCCGAGGACCGACAAAAAAGCTGGTCTGTCAACAAACCATCAAACATCGTTTTTGTCATCATTTTGGTAGTGAGAAAACAAGTGCACAATCAACCCAGGGACCCATGCTTTGAAACACGGGTCCCGTGCTGATAACCACACGGGTACCGGTTTGATAACCACTGGCAATCAAAGATGGCGTGTGAAAGCAACTTTCTGTGTTTTTGAGTTCATTAAATGAGTTGGGATGAATATGTCAGGTTTGAGGATGCACAGTTCTGTAGGTTCATCTCGGTATTCCACCCCATCGGCTTTCTGTTGTAAATATTAAGCTGAGTGATCGAATGTGGAAGCTACGTTTGGTCAAAGGTCACAGAAGATTTGCGTCGTGCAGCGAAGGAAAGAATCGCGATCTTGTTTCCGACTCGGTACCTCTTTGTTTTTCATTAGACCTGTCATTCTGCTTGCTCGGCTTTGTTAGATGTTTGCATATCGTGTTGCTATTTTCTTTGCTTTTATTATTGTTTCTTATTTGTGCTTCGTTTATCGATACAACGTCTTGTGCACGGGTCAAAATGTGTGTGTCAGGTGTCGTTTTACTTGAACTTGACGTTCGTGTTTCTCCGAACGTCTGTGTATCGAAACACAGATACACGCACTCCATGACTTTGTAAGAAGACATAACATATCGGTAGGTTTCATTTGTTTGTGACGAATTTATTGAAGTAGTTTTGTTTTTTTGTTTACTTTTGCCAGTTTGCCAGTTGGTTTTTGGAACTTTGCAAAGCAGTGTCTTGTCTGTTTAGGTCTGGGGAAACGCCAATGAAAAGAGCCGAAGAATCCTCGAGCGTTTCTATTGGGTTTGCTTTTGATTATCCATGTAATAGGGCTTCCTGCAACTATGGTAACCGGGGATTTATTCCCCGGGGAACATGAGATTTATTTCCCAAGTGCTTGTGAATGAAAACTCGTGAAAATGATGACAAATTTGGTTATCTATCGAGCTCAGTGATATTTTACAATATATTGAGGTCTGTGGCCTTTTTGCCATCTGGGTGCGATTGTGTGAGGTCGCTTTGACATCATGGTCATTGCCACATACAGTCATTTGAATGTAATGGGTTTACTTAATTATTTTTCGTGTATGCATTTCTAAAAGCAGCAAAACAAGCAAGGTAGTCACGAACGAGGGGAGGCAACCATGGAGAATGACGAGTTCTAACTTCTAGTATTTTTGAGGAGTTGCCTCCCTTTGCTCGCCCACTCGCTGACTCGACACGCTCTCCCAATACAACAATGCTACACTTGTCAATGCATTGAGGGGGGGGGGGGGGGGGGGGGGGGGGGGGAATAATGTCCATAGCGGAATAATTCGTTTGAAAAAGGAACGAAGACTTTGAAGTTAAGTTATTTGTGTATCGAGGTTCCATCACTGTAAATGAAAAGTTGTCATAGAAATATCTGATGAAATCAAAGTGTTATGGCCTTTTCAGTCTCGCGGTTTTGCGTACCTTCCTTTCGTTGCAGACTGAGCCTCTTGTAAACAGCCCTGAAAGTGGCAAGTATTTTTCTCGCCATGGCGAGTAGAAACATGTAACTGGCAAGTAGAAATGTTCATCTACTCGCCAGCTGCGAGTTAAGTTGCTGAAACAAATTGTTGGTTTGGCGAGTAAAATTTGCTCTCTGACCAGTATATTTTGTGCACCATGTTTTGGTAAATGATAAAAATCGGTCCCAACTTTCCCATGAGTGTCCTCCCTCACATAGTAGAAGTCAACGGCCTTCTTCCTCGCTGTGCTGAGTGTGAATTTTCAACTACATTTTTTGTCGTAACTGAGTGACACTAGTGTCAATTTCCATGATTAATGTACCAACAAAAAAACCAACTCTGTAAAGGAAGCAACAAGGATGTTGGTATTTAGTATGTGTTCAAGTGTGAGGATCCTCTCTTGTCCCATATGCCCTTCGTGGTCGGCTGGGCGTTAAGCAAACAAACGAACAAATCTCTTGTCCCATATGAAAATTTAAATTTTTTTTTTTAAAAAAGGGTAGATCTTTGGTGATGTAAATGACATTTTACACGGGAAGAAAAATATCTTGAAGATGCTACATGTCGGTGCACTTCGCACTCAAAGTGTTTGTGTGTGTGGTTGATTCCGCACAATGATATTACAACAGCTACACTTGCATTTTTTTACGACCCATTGAAGCCGTTTTGGTCTACGTTTGTAAGTGTGTGTGTGGGGGGGGGGGTCATAACAGGCAAACCCTGTGGCGAGATAGGCATCCGCTTGTAACCCAATTCATAACCAGGCGATGACACAGACGTTTACATCAAAGACAAAGGCTCAACACAGGCAACACTCGATCAAACTTTCTTTAAATTGCTGCTAGTTTTGTTTCAAAGTGCATGTAATAGAGATTGAACTGAAGCAGTTCATAAGGCGGGGCAAGCTAGCGGGAGATAAAGGTGGGGGCGTAAGAGCACGAGAGAGAGAGAGAGAGAGAGAGAGAGAGAGAGAGAGAGAGAGAGAGAGCCTTACATTTATGCTTGTGCTGACGGTTGAATATTATATGTCCCTATCACCTTTTCGTGTCTTGCGTCTTCTTCTTTCAAGAAGAGTTTGTGTCTTCCAGACCGGTTAAGACAACTGGCATGTCCTTTCACCTCTCTATGCAATGAATGTCGAGCTAACGAGAAAGAAATGTCCATGCTATGTTCACACACATACACACACCACGCGCACACACACACATGCGCGCGCACACACACACACACGAATTTGTGCCATATAAGCCTTACGGTTTCGTGGCAATAAACGATTATTCTACTATGATTCTATTCACACACACACACACACACACACACACACACATATATATATATATATATATATATATATATATATATATATATATGCGAGCAAGCAAGCACGCACGCACGCACACCCGCATTTTTGTTAAAGGCCAAAGACGTGTGGGGTCGGTTATAAAAGCCCGACGTGTCTGCGGTTGCGACTGTCAAAGAATGTCCGTCTCTTGTCATATTTATTGTCAGCGTCAGAAGAATCTTGGTCACAGACGCCATAATGTTTTCGCACCGAAACAGCCGTAAACTTTATAATGCTGTTCAAACGCTTTCGTCCCCAGACACGAGAGACACGTTTTTTGGATTCAAGTGTCCCTTGTAGGCTATACCTAAAACATTTCCAGTCTGCCTCCGTTTGACTCTCACTCTCAGTCAAGTGTGTGTGGCGGGGGGGGGGGGGGGGGGATTCTCAGTGTGGGTCTCAGTCTGTTCTTCTTCTTCGAGAGCATTGCGAATATTTGTCCATTGGTTAGAACTTGTCTGTCTGTCTCGCATTATTATTATTTTTTTCTGTCTCGTATTATGTCTGTCTTTGTTGTGTCTGTTCATTTGTTGCTTTTTTTCTCGACATGCATTTTGTTTCTTTGTGCGTTTACCTGTTTTATTTATGTCACTGGTGGCGAGTTGCTGTACGTTTCCATGCCTGTCTGGTTCTTCCCAGTGTTGCCTATGTCCGTCTGTCTTTCTCAACTGGATATCATGTGACGTGTGTGTGTGTGTGTGTGTGTGTGTGTGACTACATCCTTGAACCCCAGGTTATGTATTTGGTGCGTCAATGTACGGTTGAGGTTACAGGTAGTGTTTTAGTTTGTGTTATTTACACCCCCGGTATAGGGGTGTGTATAGGATTCGGTCGATTTGTGTGTTTGTGTTCGCATATAGATCTCAAGAATGAACGGACCGATCGTCACCAAACTTGGTGAACAGGTTCTATACATTCCTGAGACGGTCCTTACAAAAATTGGGACCAGTCAAACACACGGTTATGGAGTTATTGGTGGATTAAGATTCTACAAGGACTTATAGAGGGACATATTAATGGTCAAAGGGAAATAACCTTCTCAGTTGGTGGCAGTGAGAATGGTAAGGACGGGGGTGTTTTTCCTACCTTGGAGGAATTTCTTGTTTAAGCTCTTGGTTTTCTCCTGGGGTATATATGTATGTGTTCTTCCCATTATCGTTCAGTGTTTTCTGCTTTGTCACATTTTCCTCTTACCGTTTTTGTTTTCTCTCAGCTTTATTCGAAGAGCTCGGATTTTGTTTCCTTTTATTGTTCTCCGTAACCGACATAACGCAGCCCCAGACACTGTCGTGTTTTGAGATTCATGGACCAACACGCATGCTGTGGGGTCCCGCTTTTAAAGATGTCATTCTTTTGCATAACGACATCATAAAGCATCCACACCAAAGTCTCTTCATGGCTGCGCAAATCTTGGCTTTTAAAGCGACAAGACCTGCCCCGCCAGCGAGGATGTGCGACTTTGGGTCTCTCCTGCAGCCTCAGTAACATCATGAAAATTGATGCCATTGTATTTGGGGGAAGGAAGGAAGGTACATTTAAAACTTCATTGCATCAAAGAGAATGGTTGTAACTGTAAGCGGCGGGCTTGGTTCGCACACGCTGTGGTGTGTGTGTGTGCTCGACACATTGCTTTACTTCATAGGTAGCTTCCCCGGTAACGTCGTCCGTGACCGCCTTGTCCACGCTACATTCCGTCTCGTATAAACCACAATGTGCTCCACCACTAATCTGTGCAGAATGTTACATGGGAGAAGAGAATTGTTCATGCCCGGGTTGCTTTATATTATGCAGAGTGGGATTTTTGTGTGGAATTAATTTCGTGAATGATACATGTAGTCTGCTGGACTGATTCAGCAAAAGTGTCCCGCTCTGCACAGAAAGCAGCCATATGCTGTCAAGTTTGGCTACGTGGGATTTTTTTTTTAGTTTTCATTCTTCTTTGTCGTCAATCGCTCGGTGTTTTCATTCAAAATGCACATACATTAGTACAGTTACGGCAGCAACACAACTAAATTAAGCACACAACTTTTTAAATAATTTTTTTAACAGATTTTGTTGCCCACCGTTCCACCACTAGCTGTTTTGCTGCTGTCCTGTGCCGCACGACTGCATCTGAAAATAAGCATACCTTCAAAAGGGTGTTACATATCGTGCGCAGTTCTATTTCTAAACGAACAGTGAATTAACAATAAAGCGATATTCAGTCAACATAACCATGAGTCTGGATTTTTTCGTGTTTTTCACGACATGTCCGTATTTGACCATTTTTAACCCAGACCGTTACAATTTCGTGCGGAAGTGAATAGTGAATTATAATTAACGCTATATTCAGTCAACGTCTACACAATTCTTGATCTTCTTCGTATCTTATGCGCGAAGAAACATGCCTTTGTTTTTTTTCCCCTTACTCCAAACCCCCTTCTTCTTTCCTACCCCCTCCCCTTCACTCTTTTTATTTGGACATGTACATTTTGTGTCTTGATTTTTGATGAAGATGCAGTGCATTATCATGACATGTCCCTAATTTTACACTGTTCCACTAAATAGGTGTTGTCTTCACAGATTGGATGAGGAAGCAGGAGGAACATTCTTGTCGAAAGAGGCTAACATACTTCGTTTCAACGTTTCCGACAAACAACACCAACCTCACATTCTTTGTTGAAAACGTTTTCTCGCCCATGCTTTACGTCCTGGTCGCCAAAGAGAAGGAAGTTGACCTCGCCTTCATGGCTTGTAATGGGAGGACCATTTTGACTTGACATGCCAGTGGTGGCGATGTAGACTATGTGCATGTACACTAGCCCGGCGACATGGGGATTACGGTGTTGATGCTTTTAAGTCGGACTAAAACGACGCGAGGCGAGAATTCAGACAAAAGGTTAGTTCGCCCTATTGTTCGTAAATGCCGGAATGGAATGTCTGTGGACTGTACAGTGATGGCGCTAGTATTTTTTCAAACCGGTACGCACATTTTTAGGCTGGTCATTGGAACCAGTAAGAGTCCAACTCAGAGTACTGTTTTTTATGTTTTACCGGCGAAAAAACCCCGGTAGTTCTAAAAATCATTCGGTAGGTCATAGACTCATACCGGCAGCCAATTTTGTTCCGGTATTTTCTCGTTTCAACCGGTAAAATACCGGTAATTGCGTGTATGATGCAATGATTTCTGGTCTTCCGTCTGCCACCAGCTCTGTTTTGGTTTAAACAGAGGAAACTTGTTTACTCCACCTCCCTCCTCCCCTTGCTTGAACTCAAGACCAGATGACCGGCACGGTGGCCTAGTGGTAAGGCGTCCGCCCCGTGATCGGGAGGTCGTGGGTTCGAACCCAGGCCGGGTCATACCTAAGACTTTAAAATTGGCAATCTAGTGGCTGATCCGCCTGGCGTCTGGCATTATGGGGTTAGTGCTAGGACTGGTTGGTCCGGTGTCAGAATAATGTGACTGGGTGAGACATGAAGCCTGTGCTGCGACTTCTGTCTTGTGTGTGGCGCACGTTATATGTCAAAGCAGCACCGCCCTGATATGGCCCTTCGTGGTCGGCTGGGCGTTAAGCAAAACAAACAAACAAACTCAAGACCAGACAACATCCTCGGAATTAATTATGTCGAATAACAGGTCTCTTTTGATTCGCCCTACACGCCCCCAGCCCTCCTCCTAACTATGCACACAACGTTGGAATGCATGCAGGGGTAAGTCACGAAGTGTCTTTGTTGTTGTTATTTATCATACGGCTAGACAAAAAGGCAGTAAATAATCTGTGAAGCCGCGCCCTGGCTATTTTTGTACAAACGGACCTTATAAATAAGAGAATCCCGTGAGCATACAATAGTCTGTTGTATCTTGCAGATTTGTAGAAGGAGAAGTCGAGAAGGATATTAAGTAGTTTCCATTTCTTAGTTTTACAACGTTTTCAGTGTGTGAAAAGTTAGGTGCGTTTGAGAGGGAGAGACAGTCAGAAAGAGCTATATATCACTAGCCTAGATAATAATGATGGCGATTGTTGATTATCTGATTTTCATTATTGCCCACTGTCATCAGTTATCTTACCATAATCTTCTCCACCAATAACAAGTTCGCACAATATTCTAACAACGCCTTAAAGATCCGATCTTCCTTAAAACGAAGACGTCTTCCCTGTAAATGTGAGAATGCATGGTCCTTATACTAAATTCAAGAGAGAGAAAGAGAGAGAGAGAGAGAGAGAGAGAGAGAGAGAGAGAGAGAGAGAGAGAGAGAGAGAGAGAGAGAGAGAGAGAGAGAGAGAGAGAGAGAGAGAGAGAGAGAGAGAGAGAGATGAAATCAAATCAAATCAAATCAAATTTTATTTTACGAGGGTTGTGACATAAGCATTACAAACGTGCTTTTTTTCAACCAGCCCTCGCTCAGAGAGGGACTACTCTAATCACATAAACACGGACATTCACTTTTCTTTTTTTTAAGAGAGAGGGAGATAGAGAGTCGTGTCAAAACAGCAGATTTCGTGTCCTCCCACCTGTTCGCCCTGCCATACCCTTTCAGTGTCTGAGGCTGAGGTCAGTTCGTGTGAGGTGGCTGCTTGTGTAGGATGGTAACGGACGAGAAGTTTCTGCACTCTTGTTGTTTCCGTCTGTCAGTAGGAGATGTTCGGCATTAGCGTTGTATAGTCTCGGTTGTAAATTATCGGCCTTGAATGCCGCCATGTTTGGGGTAAGCTATGAGGGCATGTTGAAAATGCGTTGAAAATAACTGTCTTTGGGAGTAGTAAATAATCAACCTTGACTGTTAAGAGTACGGGGGCTGGGTGAAAAAACACCGACCCTAGCGACTAGTAGGTGTGGCTTAAAACACTATATTTTGTGGGGAGAGTGAGTCTGTACACAGTTTTTGTGTGGAAAAACACAAATGTAGCCGGATTGTCAGTGAAAGGGGCGGTAGCGCTATTCTATGCTGACTCTGAGGAAATGTCATTGAGAGTCGTGTGTGTGTGTGTGTGTGTTTCCATCCAGTCTCGTTGTTTGCACAATTTTAATCTAATTTCATTTGCACATTGATTAATGATTCAAAAGCCAGGTATTTATCGAAGGCAGCCCATTTTCTGCGCCGCTACGGCATGCCTTAGTATTTAGTTTTTAACAGTGAAATTAGTTTTAACATAAACAGCGGCATGGCATCAAAATATACCTTCCTAGTTTCTTTTGACAATAAGTATAATTTTAGTCAGTTGCGCATAGTTACTGAGCATGACAGTACATGTAGATATATTCGTCAGAAAAATGACAGAAGGCGATGTACATTTTTGTTGCTGTAAGTATATGTGCATGCTATGGGACCTTCGGGGTCTTTGAAACTTCTGCGTTCAATCTGTTCTCTTAAACCGCACATTTTTGTGTCAGTGTTTTTATCGTTCGCTCATTAATTTCCTCCGACTGACACGTCATTTATTCGTGTAGTCTTGTTAACAAGTTTACCTTGAAGGCATGATCGACGAAACTGCATAACATTCTCACGCAAGGAATTATTTTGACATCGATACTGCCCCGAGAAATGATTTCATCACGATTAGAAATAGAGAGGAGACTGGTACAAACAGGAGACTTGTCAACATGTTTCTCATTGCGTGGGATTTGAATGATTAATGTTAATTTATGATTTGGAGACATGCACATGTCCGCTGATGCTATAATGTCGATCTGACTTATTTTAGACTAATAAGTCGTTGCAATACTGTGGTTCATCAGTGATGGGTCTTAGGTGTTTGGGAAACCGGTCTTTCCAAAACTGAGAATAATATACATACCTCAAAACCGGGCAATTTGCCATGGTAGAAAAACGTTTGTTTAGTAATGTAGCAATAGCTGTTGAATATAAGTGAATATAGTACGACGGTTAACGATTTTGTATACAAAATGTGGTAACTAAAACTGATACCGTTGATTTCCGGTTAAAGTGAACTTTGCCCAGGAATAGACAGAGATTTTAGTGTTGCGAATATTGGACCAGTTATTATGTTGTCTGCCCTATAGTTTTCTTGTCGTTCGTGTTGATCTAACAGGCCTCAGTAGACGAAATGTAATTTTTTTGCAAGTCGTTGTAAAGTATTGGAGCAGTAATGGTCTGTACAGTATGAATTTAAAGTGGTGTGTGTGCGCGCGGTGCGTGCGTCTTCATTCGTGTGAACATTATGACGCCTCCATATAATTGTATATAGACCTTGCATGTGTCCCTGAGTCTGTTGACACTGAATTCTGATCTTCCTCTGCAACACAAACTGAATCCAGTGACCGACTTTTCTTCGGCTCATCGACATCGGATCCAACAATTGAGCGTTTGTTCGCCATTGAGAGCGCTTCATTCATGTCCACGGCCTTAGCACGCCACCCCACACGCATTACAACACGCTCTCGTGATTGAGTAAAAAGCTTGGTTTAAAAAGGTACAGTCCTTAGTTAAAAGAATTTCGAAGTAAGCGTACTTTATAAGAAGAACGTGAAGGTCAAGAAGAGTCTTGGACTGTTTATGGGACCAGTGCTTCTCTCTCTCTCTCTCCCTCCCTTTTCCTCTCTCTCTCTCTCTCTCTCTCTCTCTCTCTCTCTCTCTGGATGCTTTTTACATTTAGTCAAGTTTTGACTAAATGTTTTAACATAGACTGATAGAGGGGGGAATCGAGACGAGGGTCGTGGTGTATGTGCGTGTGTCTGTCTGTCTGTGTGTGTGTAGAGCGATTCAGACTAAACTACTGGTCCGATCTTTATGAAATTTGACATGAGAGTTCCTGGGTATAATATCCTCAGACTTTTTTTTCATTTTTTTGACTCACATGCGAAGCAAAAGTGAGTCTATGTACTATGGACGTCCGTTCGTCCGGAAAACTTTAACGTTGGATATTTCTTGGACACTATTCAGTCTATCAGTACCAAATTTGGCAAGATGGTGTATGATGACAAGGCGCCAAAAAACATACATAGCATCTTGACCTTGCTTCAAGGTCAAGGTCGCAGGGGCCATAAATGTTGCCTAAAAAACAGCTATTTTTCACATTTTTCACATTTTCTCTGAAGTTTTTGAGATTGAATACCTCACCTATATATGATATATAGGGCAAAGTAAGCCCCATCTTTTGATACCAGTTTGGTTTACCTTGCTTCAAGGTCAAGGTCACAGGAGCTCTTCAAAGTTGGATTGTATACATATTTTGAAGTGACCTTGACCCTGAACTATGGAAGATAACTGTTTCAAACTTAAAAATTATGTGGGGCACATGTTATGTTTTCATCATGAGACACATTTGGTCACATATGATCAAGGTCAAGGTCACTTTGACCCTTATGAAATGTGACCAAAATAAGGTAGTGAACCACTAAAAGTGACCATATCTCATGGTAGAAAGAGCCAATAAGCACCATTGTACTTCCTATGTCTTGAATTAACAGCTTTGTGTTGCATGACCTTGGATGACCTTGACCTTGGGTCAAGGTCACATGTATTTTGGTAGGAAAAATGTGTAAAGCAGTTCTTAGTGTATGATGTCATTGCTAGGTTTAGTAGCATGTGAGTCGTATGGGCTTTGCCCTTCTTGTTGATAAATGTCTTTGATGACGTCATATCCGACTTTTCGTGAAAGTTGAGGCGGCACTGTCACGCTCTCATTTTTCAACCAAATTGGTTGAAATTTTGGTCAAGTAATCTCCGACGAAGCCCGGACTTCGGTATTGCATTTCAGCTTGGTGGCTTAAAAAGTAATTAATGACTTTGGTCATTAAAAATCTGAAAATTGTAAAAAAAATTATTATTTTTTATAAAACGATCCAAATTTACGTTCATCTTATTCTCCATCATTTTCTGATTCCAAAAACATATAAATATGTTATATTTGGATTAAAAACAAGCTCTGAAAATTAAAAATATAAAAATTATGATCAAAATTAAATTTTCGAAATCAATTTGAAAACACTTTCATCTTATTCCTTGTCGGTTCCTGATTCCAAAAACATATAGATATGATATGTTTGGATTGAAAACACGCTCAGAAAGTTAAAACGAAGAGAGGTACAGAAAAGCGTGCTATCCTTCTCAGCGCAACTACTACCCCGCTCTTCTTGTCAATTTCACTGCCTTTGCCATGAGCGGTGGACTGACGATGCTACGAGTATACGGTCTTGCTGCGTTGCATTGCGTTCAGTTTCATTCTGTGAGTTCGACAGCTACTTGACTAAATGTTGTATTTTCGCCTTACGCGACTTGTTAAATCCCTCTCTTCAAAAAAAGGAGCGAGGCTGCTGATCTTTGGCGAATGCCCAAGTGGAATAAGCTCTAATTCCAGGTGAAAGCTTTCACAGATCTGCACCTGTAACATTTAATCCGTTCAGTAGAACTTTTAAGCGAATCAGCACTCTTCCCCCATTACATAGCAAGATAAAGTCAAGTGGCTGCGGATTTCATTAACTTTTCTGCACTGTGAATATACAGAGTAAGATTCGCGTCGGTCGCTTTTTACTGTTTTCACGTAGGAGCGGTGTTCTTTTCAAAGGTAGTCAGTCAAGTTATGAATACACACGCGTATATACGTGCCGCGACAAAGAAGACCGGCGTGGATGCAAATAATACCGTTTTGAAAAGAACATTATGATATGAATGGTGGTGTCACTTAACATTTCGCTGCTTCAGGGCGCATGGCCGGATCGTGTGATGTGATGCTCGTACCAAATGTAATATAGACAATATAGGCACATTTACCTCCAGAGTTTGTGTTTTTGAGAAGATAAGGGCTCATCTTATGCATTTAACGGTAGCTTTAGTTTACTCGACAATAGTTTTGGTTCACTTGAATTCTTTGTTGTTCGAATACCCACTGATACCAAAGTCTTTGCTGTTCTTACCTCAAATTTGAAGGTTGCACTCCAGAAAATGTGAAATCGTCTGTGAAGTTAACGTATTTTTCAGGTTTGTAACAGTGGGAACTTTTCAGACCATTGTATTCTCCAAATAGTTGTTGAAGTAGCACACACGCCTCTTTATGCCCCCTCCCCCTCCCCCAACTTTGTGCAGACTCTCTTCGGTGTTTGAACACCCCCGTTTGCACACATGCGCATGATAAAGATCCCATGCTCAGAGGAAAAGTAGCCGCAGTGGGCATGGGCTGGTTCGAGTCAAATTATCACACCATATCCTCAACGTATTACCAATACCTGTCCCAGTATAGGCCAGTTGTCTAAGAGGACGTTAAACTCGAATAGTCAGTCTAGTATCGTTACATAAGAATTTCTTGTGTGCGTCGAGGCTGCACTTAACATTTTGTCGTCAGCGTTCAAAGTTGTTATCGTACATCTGTCGTTTCTTGCTGAAGTATATCGTACAATCTCCTGGTCCAGTTTCTATATTTAAAGCAGTTGTTTGTTCAAATGCAAATTTGTATCATACTTCTTACTTCTTTGTGCTAGTTCATATCTTTCTCGGTTTTCAGGCTGAAATCTATGTTTTTCATCTTAGCTTTACCCCGGTTGGTGACCAAGATGTGTGTGTGTGTGTGTGTGTGTGTGTGTGTGTCCTTTGAATTCTTTCTGAGTTTTCTTTTCCGATTTTTTCTTTTCCGATTTTTTCTTGACAAGGCCCATCGCAATATCTCCCGATTTTGCTCATGCCTGTTCTTGCGATCTAGTGTTACTTTCAACCCTTTATGAATGCTGTATTCCCAATGCTAGTGATAGATGTTCAAAGTTGATAAGACAGTGTGTGTGTATACAGACATTCTACGCATAATAATCCCACACTGGTATTTTTAAACATCTCCTTCACCTGTTCTTCACCCTGTGTTCTTGATGGCTGTTCCCGATAAAATTAAAAGTGGAGGGATGAACAGATTGTCGAAGACAGAGATAACAATCTTTTCCACTCTCAGAAAAATGCTCAGTTTTTGTTGTTGGGTCCAAAGTTAGGTTTTATCGTCCGCGTGTCGTTTTTCGCACCAACATGCAGGCTTCACATTTCAATTTGTGAACATGTGGTTGCTCACGCACGTGTGTGTGTGTGTGTGGAGGAGGGGAGGGAGAGAGAGGCAGAGAGAGGGCGGAGCTAGCTACTGTGTGACCATATGTTTAACAAATATTCTTACCGACAGAAAAGAGGCATTTACACACAGACGCATACACACACACAACGCACGCACACACGCACACAAACACACACATACACACACACACACACACACACACACACACACACACACACACACACACATATATAGTTTAGCAGGCATTCAGTCTCATTACTGGACAAACGACGCATTTACAGACTACCTTGGCTTGATAATCGTGTAACCTTTCTTCGTCTTCTTTGCTTTTTCAAGACCCTTACCTCTTTCCAATCTCAAAACTTGACTTTCTTGCCATACAATGCCTCTTTTCTGGGATCAGCCCTCGTAAAAACTTGGGCGACCACCCACTCCGAGTGACCGGTCATTTTCCATAGAAACTGGCTTGTTTGTTGGCTTTTCTGGAAAACAATCGCTACAACCGACCTCCATTCACAAAACAGCGGCATGGACAAATCTGACCTGTAAACATTGACGTAGTGGCAACTCTGAAAACTCGGCGGTTTTGTTCAGCACAACGAGCTTGATTTTTCTGTTTTTCGGTCATTGATACACTGTGGTTTCTATGTTTTGGGTCCTCTGACATCATGGTTATGTGTGTGTGTGTGTGTGTGTGTGTCTGTGTGTGTGTGTGTGTGTGTGTGTGTGTGTGTGTGTGTGTGTGTGTGTGTGTGTGTGTGTGTGTGTCTGTGTGTGTGTGGGAGTGGGAGACTCGCCTTGGTTTGGAAAATTTTTACAAACAAAGCATCAGGTACGTTTATATCTGTTCGTTGCTCTGTTCACCAATGGCGGCCTCGTAGATTTTACCACATCCTGGTTTGTTTTAACTTGGAGCATACAAAAAAGGAAGTATTAACAGCATTCTGTGTTTTATCCATTACTCCACCTTCTTCGCCGTTTTTTCACCTTCACTGCAAAACAAGCACAGCAAGAAAACAGCAAGGTTCTAATGCAGGGACATGCCTAGGGTGTTACACTTCCATTCATTAAAGAAGACTTTTTATTCTGTAACCCCCTTCAAATGGGATTGTAAGGTGAACGGCCAGTCGCTCCATTCATAAAACCGGGACCAATCTCAGCTCTGTTGGTGTGTGTCTAGTTGAATGAGAAGAGTTTTACTTTAGTGTAGCCTCCAGGATTTTCATTACGATGTTGTGTGTGTGTTGAGGGGGGAGGGGGGTGTTGTTCGGAGTTCTGCTTCTTTCCCAGGCACTTTCGTTTGAATGGAAGACGTTGAAGGTACCATCCTTCTCGTAAACGCGATCAAGCTCACCACAACAGATCTGCCCAGGCTTTCACAGAATAAGAGCATGCTAAAAAAAACCATCACAGCGTGGTTGCATTATGTGCAGAGTAGGAATAATTTTTTTCTGAATTAGTGTAATAAAATGACACGCAAGTTCGTCTTCTATCAATCAATCAATGAAGCTTATATCGCGCATATTCCGTGGGTACAGTTCTAGGCGCTCTGCAGTGATGCCGTGTGAGATGAAATTTTATACGGCCAGTAGATTGCAGCCATGTCGGCGCATATTTACCTTTCCAAGTCACACGGGTATGGTAGACAATTATTAACTGTGCCTAAGCAATTTTGCCAGGAAAGACCCTTTTGTCAATCGTGGGGTCTTTAACGTGCACACCCAATGTAGTATACACGGGGGGTGGTTCGGACACCGAAGAGAGTCTGCACACAAAGTTGACTCTGTGAAATAAATTTCCGCCGAACCTGGGATCGAACTCGCGCTGACAGCGGCCAACTGAATACAAATCCAGCGCGCTACCAACTGAGCTATATCCCCGCCCCGGGGCGCAAAAAAAAAAAAAATTTAATTTAATTTCTGGTATACGTCCAAGCGGAAGGGTGCGGAATAAAACATCAACAAATCATTTATCAGCGTCTCCGAAACCCAAGGTAGTTTTATTTCGGTCATGAACATACCTTTCTAGTGGAAGGTAAAATCACATGTAGGACACTCCAACATTTCTACATGCCACCATTCTTGAGATACCAAAGCATTGTCCACATATTTGCTCTGACCGTTGTCAGGAATGCGGACAATACAAAGCATTATTCTCCATCTCAGAAGGGCAATAAACAGGCGGTGAAGTATTATTTCCTCATATCCGAGAAGCATACATATGAAATCCTGCATTGTATCCTTTCCCATCTCAGAGGTGGATACACACGGGCGGGGTGGTAAGACGTCGGCCTCTTAATCCGAAGGTCGAGGGTTCGAATCGCGAACGCCTGGTGGGTTAAGTGTGGAGATTTTTCCGATCTCCCAGGTCAACTTATGTGCAGACCTGCTATAGTGGCTTATCCCCCTTCGTGTGTACACACAAGCACAAGACCAAGTGCGCACGGAAAAGATCCTGTAATCATGTCAGAGTTCGGTGGGTTATAGAAATACAATACCCAGCATGCTTCCTCCGAAAGCGGCGTATGGCTGCCTTAATGGCGGGGTAACAATGGTCATACACGTAAAATTCGTACGTGGGAGTTTCAGCCCACGAACGCAGAAGAAGAAGAAGAAGAGGTGGATACAAAACAAAAACCTGTTTGATGTATGTAATTATTCTTCGTGCCGCTCCAAATCTCCGGCAGACCATCAGATAGTTTAATTCGTAGATCACAAGCATATGGTTGTATACGAGTGGCAATAGTGATAATTATAGTAACCGATGTAATACATTTAATTAATGCTGAGAATAACAACCATCACCGCTTAATTACCAATGCCGCCTTATGTCAACTGCCGTAAATACTTTTAAGAATATACCGCACGGAATGCATGACAAGAACGACAATCAGTATTATTGACCGTGTGTATTGTAATGAACGCTTATAAATTTCACAAAAAAATATTTCTGAATGTCGATATTTTGCTAGTTTATTGCAACCGAGATTTGTTCCCCCTAGTATGCCATCAGACTGTTAACCCAAAGTAATAAGTTGAATTAATGACCACAGTTATGATCACTTTTGGCGATAGTATGCCGTCATAGCTGACGACTCTTCTTGCAGGGGTAATGCGTGTGTGCAGGTGTCCTGTGGGAGGAAGTAGGTTTGATTTATTGGTTAATACATGCCACGCTGGCGACTGTGTGGATTTTCTGGTGGCCAGGGAAAAAGGTCCATTATGCACGCTTGCATGTCGTTCATTTTTTGCTGTCTTTGTCCCCGATGTGACCGTTTGAGTTGAAAAGTTGAAGCTTCGGTGTCCATGGATTCCGTTGGAACCGCTTTTTGTCGGCGGCTTTACGCCGCAGGGACAATGTAGAATATGGGGTATTCCTTGAACCCTAATTCAGGGATTAAAATCTGAATGAACAGGAAGCGAACGGAAATGGTCAAACGGTTCACGGGATCCACTGGTTGATATTTATAGCTGCAAGGCCCATGCCCAAAACGGAAAGAAAGAATAAGCACAAAGTTCAGTGACCTTATACAGAACCAGAAAGTGTTGCGTTATCACCGAGTTATCATCTGAAGTCGTTAACTTTGAAGAGGGAGCGTCTCTCTCTCTCTCTCTCTCTCTCTCTCTCTCTCTCTCTCTCTCTCTCTCTCTCTCTCTCTCTCTCTCTCTCTCTCTCTCTCTCTCTCTCTCTCTCTCTCTCTCTCTCTCTCTCTCTCTCTCTCTCTCTCTCTCTCTCTCTCTCTCTCTCTCTCTCTCTCTCTTTCTCTCTCTCAGTTTAAATTGTCACGGATCTAATCATAGTTTGCATAGCTGCTGAACTCATTTAAACAGGTCTGAACATTTCAAATTCCTGACTTCTAGCGCAGCAGGTGAACGATCGGACTCTTTTAACTGATTCTTTCAAAAGTCACCATCAAAAATGAAATTATTTGAAAACCATGTTCCTCAATGCTACCAGTAAAAGTTTATTCTGAAAATGTTCAAACGATGTGACCCCTCGGTACTCCAAAATCCAAAGAATGATCATTGACAGTTGATTTCCGGCCATCCAGTATCTTTTACAACAGCGTATATAGTAGTTTTTGTCCACAGAAAACACTGTATACAGATTGAGGCGGGTTATGACGGCTTACTAGCGCCAAAACTAAAAATTAGTAATTAACCCGTGAAAGTTACTAATTTTCACGAGAAAATTACAATTCTGACGTGAAAATTAGCAATTTTCACGTGTTAATTACTAATTTTCTAGTGTTAATAACTAATTTTCAAGTGTTAATGTCTAATTTTCAGTTTTGGCTCGCTTCCTGACGGCTTACTAGTGCCAAAACTAAAAATTAGTAATTTTCACGCGTTAATTACTAATTTTCTTGTACCTCGTGACTGTGGGGGCTCAATGCGCATGCGCGACTGTTTCACCTGCCAGAGCAAAACATCCTTCGATTCGAAACTTTTCTGGTCCATAGTTCTTTAATTAGATGTAAATTAACACTAAGAGCTGAGCGCATGTGTAGATAACCGTGACATACAACTGTCTGTCCGAAAACTTGTTGAATAACGAATTCCATCAAAAGATATTTGTGAAAGTGTGTGAGTCTCGATGAAGAGATCCGTCTGCTAGTCGTCGGACCTTTTGCACATGTCCGACCGGCCGCCATTTTTCCTCTCTCGGTTCGAACATTTTTGGATCGATTGTCCTTCCCTAATACACTTTTAAGCAAATGTATGAGTGTGGTAGTGGAAACAAATATGAAGTACAGCTGTCTGCCTGACAACTTGTCGAATAAGGAATTATATTGAAAGATATCTGTGAAAGTGTGAGACCACAGCCGATCAAAAGTCCGTCTGCTACGAACAGCTTCGATTCGAAAGTTTTCAGGGTCGATTATTCTTTTCTAAGATACCCAAAACAACGTTTAGGATAGCGCTATTGTAGAAAACAGTGACATGCATCTTCCCGTCGAATAACTTGCTCGATAAGGCCTTCTGTTAAAAGATATTTTAGAAATAGTGTGAGAGTGATGTTTGCCGGACGTTGAAGCCTCTCAGTGCGGACTCTTAAAATCCGACTACTGTGACCGAAAACGAGGCAAAAATGAAAATTAGTAATTAACACTGTTAATTACTAATTTTCACGTGAAAACGATAACCCTAGGTTTTGGCACAAGTAAGCCGTCATAGCGGGTCATGCATGATTGTCACTGTAAAGCTGTCGTTCCAACGGCGGTAAAAACCCTCCTCCTAAGTTCTAATCACCTCCTATCTAGTCCCCCGGGTAGCCGACAGGGCCAGAGGTAGAGCAATACACGTGTAGCCAGTCGACAGCATCAGCTGAACGGAGAGTTGTTCAGTGCCATCAAAGATACTGTATTGTTTTGAAGTTGTGTTGTTGTTAGAGACGTAGTTATGAAGTGAACTAATTTTGTCCGGCAAATCAAATCATATTAACTTTATTATCTCCACTGCAATTTCACAATGTGAGACAATAAAGTTAATTTTGCTTGATTTGATTGATTTGATTTGTGAGGTTCCCATGGGTTTCGTTTGTAAATTCGCCTGTGCCTTTCGGTTTTTCCGGTGCAAAATCTGCTCATCTATTGTCTTAAAAGTGTGTGTGGTGTGTGGGCGGCAAGCTTGAACAGAGTTATTGCCACTCGACGGCGAGGGCTGGATGCACAGAAACTCGAAACTGCTTATTACACCCCCGGTATAGGGGTGTGTATAGGATTCGGTCGATGTGTTTGTTTGTTTGTTTGTTTGTGTTCGCATATAGATCTCAAGAATGAACGGACCGATCGTCACCAAACTTGGTGAACAGGTTCTATACATTCCTGAGACGGTCCTTACAAAAATTGGGACCAGTCAAACACACGGTTAGGGAGTTATTGGTGGATTAAGATTCTACAAGGACTTATAGAGGGACATATTAATGGTCAAAGGGAAATAACCTTCTCAGTTGGTGGCAGTGAGAATGGTAAGGACGGGGGTGTTTTTCCTACCTCGGAGGAATTTCTTGTTCTATATTACTTTCGTTGAAAAGGGTCTCATCGTTGAAGAAAGCATTATCTACGGTATCTCTCCCATGCCTGGAAAGTGTTCGTCCTCGGACCTGAAACCCTTTCCCAGTCCCCAGTGTCTCCGTCAGTCCCTGTCGCTCAAGGCGAAGTAGAAAAGGGTCCAGTTTCGCGTGATTGTTCTTGGGTTTCGTTGTCCCCACCAAAGTTCTTTGACACTTCTCTTGTGTCGTGTGGAGTGTGCGAAAACATTCCCAGGCCCAGAGACAGGAAGTTGGGAACAATGGCTGCTCGACAGACCGCGCCATCTTGGTTTTGGAGATCATCTACCAGTGACTCGACCCTTCTCTGTAGATGACACTGAGGGGTCACCGGGTCAAAGTTGAAACTTATTCACTACTAACAGTCTTGAAGGGTTTATGTCGCCGTAGCGTAGTATAACTAGTTTATTTGAGTGTATCATTCGGATTGTTTTCTTCTTTAGTTTGTACGCTCCTTGCTTGTTAGTGTTACTGTACAGGCTTTTCAGAGAGACAGAAAGACGCAGATCTTGACCAAAATGAGAAACGATATTGTCGTTAAACCTGAATTCAGTATTGTCTCTGTTCCCCAAACAGGTTTTACACAAAAGTTAGTATTTTGCGATGCCGTTGAAAATCAGTTACTAGGCCTACGTAAGCCAATGTGGCATATATTATTACCACGTCATGTCCCAAATAGACACTAGTTCTGGGGACAGAAAAACCAAGTTAGCATAGCATCAGTATGGCATCCGATGATTAATGGCCGAGAAAATGCAAATCAGACAAGAAGCGGATGTTGAATTTTAGCACGGCGAGTCTGAGTCTGGGTCATTTTTAGGTAAAAGCGATTACCACAGTGATTTACGAGAGCTTTTTGGCAACAGCTCCTTTTCATGGTGATACTGAATAAATTTGAGCGAGTATTCAGAACAGAGTTGTTTCTTTACGGCAAGGCGGGATAAAAAGCCTAAAACTAAAAAAAATACATATCGTTACAGAATTAAAGTATCATATTATGTATCTAATCTGTCTCATGCTTGCCGTGTGTGTCTTTAGATCCAAGCCCTCCCCCACCTACCCACCCTACCTCAAAGATTTTTGATTATTTCGAGAATGGTTAAAGTTCTTTTAAATTCTCACCTGCAGCAGTGAATTGGTTGTTCCATTGGAACGCCAACACCAGGTAGGATTTAACACCTGATTTTTAATCGGTGTCTAGAGAGTCGTCTATAGCTGTTACTGTTTTGTTTGGAATGGTTCCACAGCATGTTGAATGCTTTGAGTGCTGGCTGATTTCTGGTGGTCTTGTTTTCTTTCTGCTTTCATGCAGGACACATTGAAGTCGAACTATGGCAGTTCCATTGATGAACTAGGATATATCTAATCAGTAATAATGTCGAGGCCCATCACAAACTGTTTATTGTCGTTTGGATTACCTTATGTCAGTCTTTCCCGACAGTAACTTATGTGGTACTTTTCCACTTTGTGGGTTTTCCGCAGGGAAATCCCAATCCCAAATCCTTCAAGTTACGAGAAAGAGAGGTAAGTTACGCATGTCTCGGCTTTCCGCTGCCTGTATTAAATTAATGAACTATTTCTCATTTGGATGCATTCTTTTTTCCCTGACTCCAGCCACTTTAACTTGTGAGTTCGTGATCAGCCCACTGAAATGCGGTGTTGGATTTCGCTGGGAGGCTTTTACCTGTCTCTTTTACCTACGTTGGAGCGTCGCTCTCCGGCGCTGGCTTTTATGAATGCAACGCTCGCCGCTCAGGAGGTCAACCATGTGTGAATCCTCGCCGCGCGCCCATTGGCTGATAACTATGTTGACATGGGGTTCGAGGTCACCGCCAGCCAATCAGAACGCGGCGACGGGTTACAAGAGGTTAGGGGGGGGGGGGGGGGGTGAAGGGGTAAGGTGCGTGTCCGGATAGAGGGAGGAACGAAGCTTCACCTGAGGAAACTCTGGGGCCTTAGAGAGAGGCGAGCGTTCGTTGCGTTTTCTCACCTGCCTATCTACAACAGAAGCCGTGTGGAAGGCTTGCAGACGACACTGAGAGAACTGAGTCTGCCCCTGCAGACGACAATTACCGTGATTAAGTCATCGAGGCAGACGATACTCGGCCAACGTGTTTGGCATCGTGCAAGAAGTTTGTGAGATTCATTCATTCTGAGGACGCACTTTTTTGGACTGATTTCCAATGTGAGATTGGAAACAGGAGTTCACGTCCGCTTGTAATTTTGGAATTCAGTTTGTTTCTGCCTTACCTGCGGGAGAAAATAAACTGAAACTCTTGGGTTTGCCACTTGCCAATCTTTGTCTGACTTCCGCAAAAGAACGAATAAGAGCTAATTTTTAAACTTCCATCTGTCATCATCTGAAAGTGTTGCAAAGTGTCCATTGCGTATTGCTGGTCTGACTTATTGTGTTTTGCATTGTCAAGTTCTTTCTGGAACTAAGCTTGCACCAGTTTTCAAACCGCACCTGAGCATAGGTCGGTTACCAGTTTTTGCAGAGACCGAAAATATTCATTTGCAGCAGTGCATCATTCGTCGCTCAGTGTCCGCGGAACGCTTGAACAACTTGAATGTGCATCGCAGAAGCAGTTTTCTGATCATTTCGAACATTTTTGGCATCACCAGCATGGTTTAGATGCTGAATTTTGGGAGCACTAATTTGTAGAATACAGGTACAATTCTGTCGTGTCGACTTTCAGAAAAATCAGCGAGTGCCAGGACTTTTGTTTTACCATCGTTCGTGCAGAACAAGTTCACAAAATATTTTGTTTTGCAATAACTTGCATTTGAAACAGCGGTATTATTGAACGTAACATATATTGTATATTCTGATGCAAAACTCGCGAACTTTCAAGAACAATTAGTGTGGCATATCACCATATGACTTCAAGAACTTGTGTGAAGTATATATATATATAAAGTTTAACACGCTTTGCTCATTCGAAGAACTTATCATTTGTGGTACGGTTTTCCTTCTGATTCACTGAGATAATGTGCACATTTTCAGCAGCAGACTGATATTTTCTTGTGGATGTAGCCAGTCTGGGAGAGATAGTGCTGTCTATCTACCTGCATCCGCCTGCGTGTAATGGTTGCGTGTGATAGTGGAAGGTCGGTTTGTAGCCTGGCCTCTGACGATTGAGATATAGGTGTGGCCCTGTCGTCGTCGCACTACTCTGGCGTAGTGTATACCGCGACAAGTTTATTCCTGGATTGATGAAGACTTTACTGTGTCGCCACCAGAACATTCTGTTGTGAAACGGTTCTCATCACGTGAAACTTTATTCCTGGATTGGTTAACACTGTTACAGTGCACCGCAACATTCCGTGATTAAATAATTGTCATTACTGATATGCTAAATGTTATTATGGTGCCATCTAGCTCTGAAGTCTGATACATTTGTCAATGTTGGATTCCCGAGTGTGTTCCCTCCTACCCGTACCCGCTTCAGCAGTTCGTAGTGGTGGCAGCAACAGCATGTCGATTCTTGGAGAATACCCGTTTCTGGACCGCCTGGATCGTGGGGCGAGTTATGGCCTAGGAGGCCTAAACCTCGGGCCTCCCCCGGGCTTCAGGCCTCACACCCCCCGGCTGTGGCGTCCGACTGTGTGGGGGTCTCCGCCCCCGCCCCCTTGTCCCCCGCTGCCGCCCCAGCCCCACACCCTGCCCCTGTGTCCCGAGCCGTGTCACCTACCCGCCCTTGCCGGGGTGGGTGTGACTCACCTGTTTGATTACATGGCCTCGGCCCGACTCTGGTACCCTTGGTACTACAAAGGTGGGTACACTTTAGTCTGCAACGCTTGTAACTCCAACCCCACCCCACCACAAACCCGGCCTCTGTCTGTGGCCACACATCATCTTTAAGGCGAAGGCTTGAAGTAAAAATACAAATTAAATTAGATTAAATGAAATTAAAAAAACCATGTATATTTGTTTATCTTTCTTTCTTCGTCGATGGAGAATTATCTTGTCGCCCTGGCTGGCTGGCTGGCTGGCTGGCTGGCTTTTGTCGGTCTTCCTTGTCTGACTTGCCTGTCTGTCGTTTCGTCCGCTCTCTATGACTTCCGAATGTCCGTCTGCCTGTCTGCCTTTTCGCATGTCTCTGCCGTTTTGTCTGACTTTTGTTGCGTCCGGCTGTCTGTCTGTCTGTCTGTCTGTCTGTCTCTCTCTCTCTCTCTCTCTCTCTCTCTCAAATATATTCATCCTATTCCTTGCTACTTCGCTGCTCAGTTGCCTCGGGGCCCTAATGAATTGCATCAGTTCTATATTCGTTTTTTTTTGTTTTTTTAAGAAAGATAGTTCCCATTCAGCTGTAGCTTGAGTGTGCGGCTTGCGTTGAGACTTTGAGACAAACGTCTTTTTCTTACCGAGGGTATGAATTGATTGCGTTACCTGACGGATGCCTGTTTCGCCGCAAGGTTTTACCCATAACGCAGCGTGAATATGTGTACGGCATAAGGTGACTGCGTGCGTGTCCATTAAAATGCATCACCAGATCCCCCTCGCCCCCTCCCTGAAAAAAAACCAAGAGAATGAACTGAATAAACCTCATAGTTTTCATGAATTTGCGAAACTGCTTACCGTCACTCAAGTGTCTCCTTCATCTCAGCAATATTGAAAACTGTCAACAAATTGAAATGTATGTCGTGTGGTGCGCTCATTTGGTGAGGAAGTTTTTCTTCGTAATAATGCGAGACACTGTACTTGTCATGCTTTGACTCAACTTCTGTGTATTTTGTCGTGGGAAAGACAGAAAAAGAAGTTTAGCAGTGTGTAATACTATGTCAGTGATTATAGGGAATGACCACAGCATGATGTGAAAACTGCCTGAATTCTAATAGCTTGATCATTGTCGATCAGATGTTCCTTGTTGTACGCTGGTGTGAGGATTGTTGGAGCTGATCTGATAATTGACACACACACACACACACTCACACACTCACACGTATACACTGTATTGCCCAACTGTCAGCACATTACGACGGTGCAAATGACCAAGAAGTGTATGTGCACCCACAAATGTGACAGGTCATAATACTATCATTAGCGGAGAGTACGCACATGTGACATCGTTTTGCGTTTTGTCTCACTGGCTGACTGTACCAACGAGAGAGAGAGAGAGAGAGAGAGAGAGAGAGAGAGAGAGAGAGAGAGAGAGAGAGAGAGAGAGAGAGAGAGAGAGAGAGAGAGAGAGAGAGAGAGAGAGAGAGAGAGAGAGAGAGAGTGTGTGTGTGTCAGTTGCACGTGCAAAATTAGTTGTGACGTGGAGTACGCACAGGTGTCGTCGCTGTTTGTGTGTTGCCCGTGCTAGTTGCATGGCGTACCGAGAAGGTTGTGGCGCTTCGGCCTCGTAAGGGGTATCGGGTCTCTCTTCAGAGCTCAAAATAAACCCCAATGCTCCACCTACGATTACCTGTGGGGGCTGGAACTAAACAAAACGTTTTCCAGGTCAAATAGTGGGATCCCAGATCACAATCCTATTTTATTTAATTTTAATTTTATGCAATTTATATCGCGCACATATCTCAACCACGGATTCAAGGCGCAGGGATTTATTTATGCCGTGTGAGATGGAATTGTTTACACAATATATCACACATTCACATCGGCCAGCAAACCTCAAGCCTATTTGGGCGAGCATTCACCTTTCACGGCCTATTATTCCAAGTAACACGGGTATTTGGTGGACATTTTTATCTATGCCTATACAATTTTGCCAGGAAAGACCCTTTTGTCAATCGTGGGATCTTTAACGTGCACACCCCAATGTAGTGTACACGAAGGGACCTCGGTTTTTCGTCTCATCCGAGAGAGATCAAGTGTCTTTTTTTTTCAATCGTATAGTGCTTTTTTTTCCGATGCAATGAATTCATAACTTTATGAAAAGTCGACAGATGAATGGTTTCTGTATAAGTAAATGAAGGCTCCTTTTAAAACACCACACCCACACGTAAGACGTGTACTTGAAAGAAACAGAAAAAAGAGCAGAAAACACTTTCCGCCAATTTAATAATTGTTCCGGCAGGTTCCCTGTAGACAAAAAAAACCTGTTAGTCTGAACTAGGGTCATGTTGTTGTATCAATGGCTTGGAAAGAAAAACGATCCAGGCCGAGTTGTCATATACCCCCCCCCCCCCCCCCCCCTTTTGCATCCGAGCTTGAGATGTGCCAATATTTTCAGAACCGTTGATGATTTTTTTCTTTCTTCTATTTGAATGATCTAACATTAATTTATTAACTTGTATGTATTGTGTATGCGAAGAAAAGACAGCACTACACAGTAAGTCGGACCAATATTACTAATTTCTGTATTCTTCACATGCACGTAAGGGATCAAAAGGTGAGCGGGGGTGAGAAGTTTATGTCAACGATGTCACTGACTTCTGAGTCATTCTGCAGTTATTTCTCCGATATAAAACCTTGGTGCTGTGTGTTTGAACAATAATATTGTTTTCTTTTAGTTTCGTCGACTTTTCTTCCGACTGATTTGACGCCGTCTAGATTCTATCGCGTGGAAGCAAACTGCGTACGTTTAAGTGAAATACGTTTATTATTTAGTGCAGGTGATTTCATTGCCCTTAGGTGGTCATTGTCTTTGACCAGCAGAATGTCAGTGCTCCCTGTGTTGCACAGGTCCACTGTTCTATCCATTTAAAAGTATAAATGCTTGACGGAAGGATAGAAGGAAAGAAATCCCGGGAGAGAAGTTCAAGATAAATGGGATGCGAACGAAAGGAAGGAAGGGAGGAACTGACAAAGAGGAAAGGAAGAGGGGGAGAACAGGCTTTCAGAAACGTATTTCCGACTCGCAGACTTAATTCAGTGCGCTGAACGAGTCATTTCTTCGTTCTAACGATCGTCTTTGAACTGCTCGTGTCTGTAAACAAGACCTCATGGGTGACAGTGTCGCATTCGTCACCACAGTTTATACTCTAGGTAGGAAAAATGTGTCCTGGTTATCACGCTTATGACTCACTGCGACGGCCCCGCCGACGACAGTACAGGTAATCTCAAGTTGGTAGCACAGATAATCGCCCATGAGTCATACCACATTTTGCTCTGCCGCTTTTAACAAACGCGACTAGACTCGGCATGTTGTTGTCGGTAGTGGTGACAAAAGCAAAATATGTCATCGTCTGGGAAAATATATCTGTTGTGGATAGGAATGAATTCCTGTTCCATTGAATTCCTGTATTGCTATTGAACTAGAGCTGGTATTGGAGATCTAAGTCGACTTGCTTTTATTCTGTGTAGTATTGAACGATATCAAAGACGTTACATTCAGGACTATCATATATTTTGTGTTGATTGTTTGTTCTTTTGTATGAGAATGCGTGGGTGTTTGTGCGAGCGTGAATCATGAGCATTGATTTGACAAATCTTTGTGTATTAACTGCCAACACTGCCATATTTGGTCAAAGCTTACGTTTTAAATTTGTAACCGGATGTCGTAAAAAGTAGTCAAATGATTGCCCGAATAATCTGCACTGTAGCTGAGACTAAATAAGTCTATTTTGAATTTATATAGAAGTTTTCTCGCCGTACATATGGCGTGAGCACATACATGTACGCATGCACGTACAATGGCATAGTCGCACGCACAAGAGATCTTTGAGCAATGAAGTGGGACACTTTTTTTTATTTTTTATCAAGCATGACTACAAAACAAAGTATTCTAAAAGTAACCATGAAGGACTGACACGAACTGCTAGTCATGCCGTGCATTAAGTGTAAGTTTCAGGGATATTTCCGACTTTTTCTCGAAATAAACAAAGTGCAACATATTTACAGTGACAGGTTTCTCCTTTGTTGGCTTCTTTCGCCTACATTTTCTGAAAGTTTAAAGCATGTAGTTTTTTTTTGAAAAGCAGACACTTTTGATGTTATCTGTTGCGGGTGTCATCATTGTAGACACATTGATACTTTCACATCAGCTTTATTATACTCAAGCAGATGATTGTGTGGGTTCTCCGGCGCTCATTAATTCAGGCCTCACCGAAACGAAAATCTCGACTTTGAAACGTAATACATAGGGTGTTAAGGATGTCGCCTGAGTATGCTTGGGTTTCCTGCACAACGATATCACAAATTATCAGAAGCTTGGTCACACCATCAAGAACGTTTTCCCCTTTTCCGAATCATTTCATCTGGACGGGGGATGGGAGGGGAGAGGGGCATCATTGACTGTGAATGAATTTATTTAAAAAAGATAAATTAAGAAGTGAAGTCTGTGAAACTACATTACATTACATCCGACAAAAGGCACTACTCTTAGCCTAGTTAGGGACAACTTCTACTACTGTTTTCTCCCCCTGCTGATCCGGGTTAAGATCTGAGCGTGCAGTCTGCACACGTGGGACTCTGAATCAGTGAATGGCACAATTTGTGGACTGTATAGGCTTTTCCTTCTATCCTGGAAATTATATCTTGGTATTAATTCAGTACACACAATACAATAGTATGGCATAGTCTTGAATCACAGTATACTCATGGGCATTTTCTTACAACATTAATTTTCAATTCAAGGTGAACCGGAGAGGGGTAGTTAAAAATAAATATAAGAGCTGCCATTGTAAACGGGGGTAGGTTCATTCACAGAAGATTACTGGACTGCAAAACAGAAACCGGAGTGCACCATCTCTGTTTGCTTTTAGGGTCAGAGGAAGCGACTCCTGTACCAGTCTTATCAATGAAGCAGTGTGCGAAACCATCAGCCCGGAACTGAATAAATCAGGCCAACCTGTCTTGAAAAAGGGCTTTTGGGGGTTGCGTGTGTGTTCCGGGGAGAGGGAAAGATTTGAAAAGAATTATAAGTATAACGAGAGAGAGAGAGACAGAGACAGAGACAGAGACAGAGATTAACAAATAATACAAGAGCGGACTTGTTCTTTTTGACTGTACGCCACGAAATCTGGCGAAGGGGTGGACGAGATTTGGTGTAAGGAGGTGCCATATTCACTTAGAGCACCAGCCATTCACTTCATCCAAACCGGTATTTACTGGCTCTCACACTCACAGAAAACCGGTCACTCCCTCGCACCCACCAATCAATTCAAGTCCGTCTGAAAGATAATGATGAATTTTTTTTATGGAAGAGCAAAATCTTTCATCGAAATTACTAACCAGAAAGTGTTAGTAATTGCTGATTTAATCTCTTAGTGTTTTCAGAATTATTATGGTAAATTCCCTGGGGGCGGTTTTCGGGATGTTATTTTAACGGTTTTTGTTTAAACTTTGGCTCTAAAGAGTGTCTCATGAAAATCTTGATTTTGATGCGTTTTAAATTAGTTCGACTCCCATACCGACTACGAACCAGATTTATTTTCAGCATTGTTTTCTTCTTCTGTTGGCATTTTGCATCACATATGCCTGGGAAGGTATTTTTACCAAGGAAATGAGGAGAAAGGAAGTTTTCTCGAGCGAAAGGGTCGTGAGCAAGCCAGAACATGAATTAGATACGCTGGCATGGCAAAAAACCAGGTTGATGAAAAGTGTACTGCTCCTCGCACATCACCAACAGAACAAATGCAAATTCCATTGGTTATAAGCTCCAGCAAAAATTTCAAGAGACAAGACATTGGTCTTAAACAGAAGGCATGCATTCTTTGAGAAGCTATCGAGCCGTTAGGAAGAAAATATATATACCGTTCTGTAAATACCCTTCTATGTTTTGTCCTTGCATGTAGGTATCGTTTTCTCCAGGCGCATTGCCATGACAATGAAGTGATTGTATTAACTACTATTTCAAAGTGGTACTGCACATTTGTTTGAAATGCAATTCAAGAGTGGTTGCACAGGTACCTATGATGATTATTGGGCCGACTCAGTTGTTATACCCTTGGGAAAACCAGCATGTACACTACATTGGGGTGTGCACGTTAAAGATCCCACGATTGACAAAAGGCTCTTTCCTGGCAAAATTGTATAGGCATAGATAAAAATGTCCACCAAAATACCCGTGTGACTTGGAATAATAGGCCGTGAAAAGTAGGATATGCGCCGAAATGGCTGCGATCTGCTGGCCGATGTGAATGCGTGATGTATTGTGTAAAAAAAATTCCATCTCACACGGCATAAATAAATCCTTGCGCCTTGAATATGTGCGCGATATAAATTGCATAAAATAAAAATAAAAAAATAAAAAAATAAATCCCTGCGCTTAGAACTGTACCCACGGAATACGCGCGATATAAGCCTCATATTGATTGATTGATGGCTTGAGATTAGATATATACCGATAAAAGTGGTACTACAAACCATCTAATATCACCCAGTACATTAGTTTTGCTACTACTACGTGTCTGAATCAGAACTGTAGTAGAAGCATAGTATTTTAGTAATCCTTACAGCTGGAGCTGGCATCACGAGCACTGTTGTTGGCAGACCCATTGAGAAAGGTCGAAAACCTGAGCCTTCAAAGCCGCCGCGCATACTTTCAATGGACCAGTAACACTATTCAGCTTTACTGCACGCAACTTGCTGTACACACAACTATGGCACGAAACACTTCTGCTACGCGTACAGCCAGTTGCATGCAGCAAAGCGGAATAGTGTTGCTGATCCCATTGCAAAGGTGCGCGACGCAGCTAGGCGGCTTATCATGAATACTCAGGTTTTCGACCTTTCGTATTATTAGCCTTGCATGTTTCATTCAGCGATTAAATGATAATCAGAATTGTTGCTGTTCTATTCCGAGACTGAATGCAATTCTTCGTGCGCTGCGTGTTCCAACACATGTTGAATAAAATGATCAGCTTTTCGATGCAATGTCTTCCTTACACCAATGTACATGCAGCAAAGTTGAATTGTGTAACAAGCCCCAAAGAGAAACCCCAGTGTACACACCTTGATCAAGGAAACCCTGCCCGCGCAGACACTGATACTCTGTCACCATTGAAAACGGTTCTTTTGTGGTGGCCTGGACAGGTGAAAAGCACACCGCTGGTTGGTCTGAAGGGGGGGGGGGGGGGGGGGTCTGGGCGTGTGGGGCGGGGGCAAGATCTTGAGTCCTTTCTCTTGGACACTCCCATTGTCCGTGGACTGCGAGTTCAGGAGGTTGTATGGTTGTATGGAACTCATGGACATTCTTGTGGATCTAGTGGTTTCATTGCCTGTTCAAATGTTTCTGTTACTTCATGACTGTAAAGAACTTGGTGGAAGACGCACCTAAGACTCGAGGGGGAGGAAAATGTGCGGTAGAGTGAGAAACGAATGCACATAACAGTAATGATAAAAAGGAGTGCAGATTGATTGCATTTGTTTAACTTTTTAATTTTCTGTACATTGAAATGCAAGGTCTTTTACATTTGGAAAATGCGGGTACAGTATATGTATTTGTTGCTGATAAAGCGAACTTCTCTTTCCTGGGTGGGAGTTGATAGAGCAATTCATTGCATGATGTTGTTCTAAAGTATCTGTTATCGGGTGTAAAGAATTGCATCTAGCTCGGCATAATTATACAGGACTTCGGCCAACCTCCCCATTATACACCCGTCACTGTGTCTCCAGAGAGACCGCTGAATGAATTTCAAGACTCTATAGAGTTGATGACACATGTTGATGTCAAGAATCAGTTCAACTCATTCACTATTTATCCTCATGCTAGTCCTTGGGTTACCGTTGAACTGAGCGGTTGCAGCTTAGTATCAGACCTCTACCCCCACCTCCTCCGCCCACTTTGCCACCCTCCTCTACCTTCGTCTCTTTCTTGCCGGTTGGTAATGTCAAGAATAATGTTACCTCGTTCACTCCTTGTCCTGTGACCGAATGATGGGTTACTGTCGAACTCGGCGGTCTAGTCCCAGACTTACAACCCCAAACCCCCTCCCCCTCCTCCCCCCCCCTTCCTCCTCTTCCCTCCTCCCCACTTACCTGTTTTCTTTTCAGGCGGAAAAGGCTGAATGAATGAAGAAATGAATGAATGAAAGGAGTAAAGGGGGAGGGGGGGGACTCCCTGCCTGTCGCCCGAGTAGAGCAGGTATTCATCGGCTTGTAGCAGGGCTTTAAGAGCGGTCCTGCAGGCATTGACAGGCCTGGGAACCCCGCTCTTCTCTTCTCTTCCATTCATGTCTTTCCCTCCTCCCGCCATTTGCATTTTAAAGCTGCCACAACAAGCTGCTTGTTCCGAGTGTGTGTGGAGCTGTCTCCTTTGATGTGGAGACCTTTTTTTTTCTTCAAGGTTCTTTTTTATCTACCCCTTTCCACGATCCCTATTTCCCACCCCCTTTTGTGAGGGTCTGGAGTATAGTATTACCTACATTACTTAGCACTACCCTTTTGAGACGCGGCAGAAGTATGTCGAGGTTTCCACTTGTGTCGAAATGGCTAAGATGTGGGCCCAAATGTTGATTTAAAAAAAATAAAGAGGAGTTACTGGGGGGGGGGGGGGGGGGGGTGTTTAGGCGGTTTTGACTGTGCCGTTTAAGAAAATTTACATAAAAACGGGAAAATGTTGAAGGAGGGCATCTGACTTCCTTTGACTCAGACGAGGCTTTCCATAAATCATATTTCAGTTGTACGAGCAAAATTAATGTTCTAATGTCTCGTGCTGTATTCTTAAATAGTGTTATGGAATATTTTAGTGTTTTGTGCGTTTTCTATGGTCAAATAAAAAAAAAGGGAGATAAAGTGTGTGTGTGTGTGTGTGTGTGTCAGTGTGTGCGCGTACGTGTGTGTGTGTGGCCGTGTGTATGTGCATTTTTGCGTGTGTGGGTACGCGCGTATGTGCGTGCAAGTGCGTGCATGCATGTATGTGTACATATTAATTCCAGCGTTCTTGTACACTCACACGCCCGTGACCCAATCCAGACGACGTGAGCAATTTCCGTTTTCTGTCGGGTCCTTTCAGGCCCGCCATTGTTGGCTTTGTGAACAGATTCTGATGACTCTTCTCGTGTTGACACTGTGCATTTAAAACGAGCCGACGAAGTTCTGTTCCTCCGCTTGAATGCCTCGCTTTCTGTCATCCGACGCCCCAGTAACGTGTGGTGTCCTAGTCTTTTAAACCCCGCTGCCAGTCTATGAAGTAAGAGACCCTCTGGGAAGAAGACTTTATTCAGGCTTACAACAGACCCTCTAGGCGGAAGACTGTATTCGATTCAGGCTTACAACAGACCCTCTGAGAAAAGGACATTCAGGCTTACAGTGAATCACCACTTTTGAAATTCTCCACAGTTTTGGCGTGCTAGGCGTATTTTTCTCGCATGAGATTCTCTGTTGTGATTGTTGTTGTTTGATGGGGTATTTTCGGTAGATTATGCTTACCCTCGGTATTGGTGCAACAGTCTTTGGACGTTTTTATCGTCTGCAGATGATGGAGGGGTGTTGTTGTTTGATGGGGTATTTTCCGTTTGTATTATGTTTGCCTTACCCCCCGCGGGTTAGGGGGAAGAATTTACCCGATGCTCCCCAGCATGTCGTAAGAGGCGACTAACGGATTCTGTTTCTTTTTTTACCCTTGTTAAGTGTTTCTTGTATAGAATAGTCAATTTTTGTAAAGATTTTAGTCAAGCAGTATGTAAGAAATGTTAAGTCCTTTGTACTGGAAACTTGCATTCTCCCAGTAAGGTAATACATTGTACTACGTTGCAAGCCCCTGGAGCAAATTTTTGATTAGTGCTTTTGTGAACAAGAAACAATTGACAAGTGGCTCTATCCCATCTCCCCCCTTTCCCCGTCGCGATATAACCTTCGTGGTTGAAAACGACGTTAAACACCAAATAAAGAAAGAAAGAAAGATTAGTGCTTTTGTGAACAAGAAACAATTGACAAGTGGCTATATCCCATCTCCCCCCTTTTCCCGTCGCGATATAACCTTTGTGGTTGAAAACGACGTTAAACACCAAATAAAGAAAGATGTTTGCCTTCTTTGGACGTTTTTATCGCATATTAAGGAAGGGTGGGGGGAGTGTGGGGGGGGGGGATGGCTTCTTTTATAGATGCCTCAAAATGGGTGACAGCCCTCAGCCCAACAGAGCTTAAAAGTAGAAATGCTGCACCATTATGATCTTTGCTCATTCCCATTGTTTCCCTTTAGTATACACTTTGAGTGCAACTGCGTCGGTCTATCATGTCTAAGTTTACAGAGCTTGTTCTCCCACTTTGCTTCACCCCACAACTGAAAATCAGAAGTATATATATGGTCAAATGAGCCACTAGATATGTTTTTCAACGGTCAGCAACACCCCATGCAGTGAACAAGCTCCATCGTCAGTGGTTCACTTTTAAGATCAAGCTGGTCCTAGAACTATTGATCGTTTGCTTTATTTGGCCCAAACTCTATCCTTTTGGTTTACTTTGACCCACACTCTTTCACTTTATTTGACCCAAACTCAAAATTCTGTTTGTCCACAACAATTATATCCTTTGCATTATATAAACAAACAAATTCTTAGCTGTATTACAATGACCAATTTTTTGTTTAAACTTTCTTTGGCCAAACTCAAAATATTCTTTACTTTATATAACCGAAACTCGATCCTTTGACCAAAACTCTTAATTGTGTATGTCCACAGGAGGCGACTCAATCTTCGGAGGGTCCCAAGGCCTGGACGGTTACGGTGACGTGTCACAGGGAGGGACCGGGGGAGGAAAAGAGCTGCCGTCTCGCTCCCTAAAGGCGGATCGACTGAAGGAGCGGCAGGACCTCTCCCAGGTGCTCCACATCGACAAGGAACACGCTGCCGCCATCCAGGCTCGGAAGACTACCACTACTATAAGCACACAGACGTGAGTAAAGACCTGGTCATCATGTTTGTGTGGAAATACACTGGCACGCACGCATGCCAGCACAGTACACGGTCACGCATGAACTTTCACACTTACGTATGCTCTTTCGCGGATTTTTACCAGAATCTCTCTCTCTCTCTCAATCTGTCTTATTGTTGTCTTGTCTGTCTGAACGTTTATCTGTCCTCTCTCTCTCTCTCTCTCTCTTCTCTCTCTCTCTCTCTCTCTCTCTCTCTCTCTCTCTCTCTCTCTCTCTCTCTCTCTCTCTCTCTCTCTCTCTCTCGCTCTCGCTCCCTCCGACTCCCTCTCTCTCTCTCCCTCTCTCTCTCTCCCTCTCTCTCTCTCCCCTCCCTCTCTTTCTCGCTCCCCTCCCTCTCTTTCTCGCTCCCTCTCTTTCTCGCTCCTCTCTTTCTCGCTCCCTCTCTTTCTCGCTCCCTCTCTTTCTCGCTCCCTCCCTCTCTCTCTCTCTCCTGTTATATGTTGGTTTATCTATGAAGGTTTTGTAAAACGGGAACAAGGATGAATGAGTTGAACAACTTTGAGTGTCAGTTTAAACCATGTGCTTGCTCTCTCTCTCTCTCTAGCTCTCTCTCTCTCTCTCTCTCTCTCTCTCTCTCTCTCTCTCTCTCTAGCTTGCTTGCTCTCTCTCTCTCTCTCTCTCTCTCTCTCTCTCTCTCTCTCTCTCTCTCTCTCTCTCTCTCTCTCTCTCTCTCTTCAAAATTGTTTGAGTGTTTCCTTTTTTTAATTTTTTTAACAAATATGTCTTTAAATGTACTCTACATTGAACAAATGTTTGTAACGCATTCTTAGTTTTGGAATTCCGTGATGATGTTAAAGGCGAGAGATGTGAGTTAGTAAGTGAGTGAGAGAGAGGGTGAGAGAGATATTTGTGAGTATATGCCTGCCTGCGTACCTGCTTTAATGCCTGTCAGCCTGACGGGCGCTGTGGCGGGGTGGTAAGACGTCGGGCTCTTAATCGGAAGGTCGAGGGTTCGAATTCCGGCCGCGGCCGCCTGGTGGGTTAAGTGTGGAGATTTTTCCGATCTCCCAGGTCAACTTATGTGCAGACCTGCTAGTGGCTTATCCCCCTTCGTGTGTACACGCAAGCACAAAGACCAAGTGCGCACGGAAAAGATCCTGTAATCCATGTCAGAGTTCGGTGGGTTATAGAAACACGAAAATACACAGCATGCTTCCTCCGAAAGCGGCGTATGGCTGCCTAAATGGCGGGGTAAAAACGGTCATACACGTAAAATTCCACTCGTGCTAAAAACAGGAGTGAACGTGGGAGTCTAAGCCCATGAACGAAGAAGAAGAAGAAGAAGAATGCCTGTCAGCCCGCATAATCATCCAACCAGAAGCCAACACCACGAAAACTAAGTAAACTTTGAATTGCAACCTCCCAACAGTGTGCGTGTGCGATCACACTGGAGTTCATCGAACGGGCAAGTAGATCGTGATCAGTCTTAGTTCGGCGAACAACAGACAGTGTATGTGTCTGTAACTTGAACTGTTTTTCCAAGGGATTCACATAAACACCTCATCACTAGGTCAGGTTAGAAGGGGGGCTACCACATTCTTTGAAAAACATCACCTCTTTCGTCTGCTGCATGCGCACCGTAACACAATGCCCGAGAATGCAGGGTTCCTTGCTTTGTCGAGCTTAGTGAAGAGGAAGCGCAGAGAGTGGGAAAGGGAGGGGGGGGGGGAGAGATCGAGAGATGGAGGGGTGGTTCACCGAGAGAGAGAGAGAGAGAGAGAGAGAGAGAGAGAGAGAGAGAGAGAGAGAGAGAGAGAGAGAGAGAGAGAGAGAGAGAGAGAGAGAGAGAGAGAGAGAGAGAGAGAGAGAGAGAGAGAGAGAGAGAGAGAGAGAGAGAGAGAGAGAGAGAGAGAGAGAGAGAGAGAGAGAGAGAGAGAGAGAGAGAGAGAGAGAGAGAGAGAGAGAGAAAGAGAAAGAGAGAGAGAGAGAGGAACAAGTCTTCACATTGTTGTTGTTTTCTTGTTGTTTTGAGAAGCGAATTGTTTTCAGGTACCTCCCCTCATTCTGTGCATACCTTCCAACATAATGCGTTTGTTTGCGCACTTGAAGAACGCTCTCTGCAGATGCAATCAGCATCCCTTCCGCTGCTGTGGGGTCCGGATACTTTCCTTTTCCTCCTCTTACCTGCCTCATTTTCCTCCCCAATCAGTTGCTTTTGTCTTTAAAGAGGCAGTAACGGTTGTGTGGTTTCACAATTCTTAAGCAGAAATTATGATTTTTGTTTCTACTATTGAACATACTGAGTTCAAGCTCGTATACTTTCGGATATTTTCATATCACAGTTATTGTGCATATTCATGATGATAGGTTTAATGCAGATTTTAGTATTTCACTTATTGGTCACACAAAGAACGAAGAACTTCTCAGTCGAAGATGATTTCATTTTTCAGAAAGAACAAAATGTCATTAGTGTTGGAAGCATGAAGGATTCACTTCAAACCGTTGTATTTTAAGAAACGATTTGATAAAAGTCCACTTGCGTTAAAGGCATAGAAAGCTGATGACTATTCACGCTAATTGCGGCTTTACCCACAGCTGGAGACATGCTAAATTAAGTTCCCTGCAAGATATTGTGGTCTAGGACCCCTTAAATGTTGAGATATTTGAATTTTTATTTTGATCTAGATCGTCCTATTTATAGATTTGCCAACAGAGGTAACGTTGACGCAAGGGAAATAACTCCGCGTCTTTGTTGACATCCTCACTTTTTCAGAGGCTAGAACAAGCTGTAATGCATGTATATGGTCCGCGCATTGCGACATATCGTCATTATATGGCCTTATGATGCATTTGACATCGATTGTGGGCAAACTACACATCGTAAACACGGGAGCGAGTTAGTAAGCCTTTAAATGTTTAAAAGACACGCGCACAAAAACTACTTGATACGCGTTTTAAGGCTTCCAGATTTAAGTTGAAAGGCTTCCAGATTTAACGGTTGCGGTCGCCTATTAGAACTGAGTTTATGAAAGTAAAAATGTAGAGAAAAAAACTACCAGAACTTATGCGAATATGTAACTTGTTTAAAATTTAAAATTTAAACTTACGGAGAGCCATGCTGTCCGGAAGCCCAAGAATCGTGTAGCCAGGGGAGTAGTAAACAACATTACTACAACTCTCTTTTTGCCTGAATGGAATGTTTGATGCGAGCAGCTTCCAGTGCCAAGAAATGATACATGTTATCCTCGTGAGAGATAACCTGGCGTGGTGCAATCTTCAACCTGTTGGGCACGAGGTCAAAGCAATCTCTCCATGATTATAGCGCTCCCATTTTCACACTTCATTCTGCTGCTCAGTGTCTGGGAGGTATGATCTGGATGGATCTACCAAATCTGAAGAAATAGGTCTTCATTTATACACTTCTAGTAAATGAAACGGTCGCATCGCACCCTTTTTCTAAACGGGGAAAAGTCATCTACCTACAACAAGTACAAACAAACAAGCAAGCAAATCACTAGCAACAACTTGAGCGGACAACAGTCCTGCTAGTTGTAATGAGAGGCAACATGATGAGAACCGAAAGAAGGAAAGGTAAAAGGTACAGAAGTAAAGACGGGAAGACGTTTTATAGGCAAAATGCAAAAATGATATCAAGAGGAGAATAGTTTCTTACAGTTAAAAACGTAACAAAAACAGCGAATTGAACCAAAATGTCACATGAGACCGGCTGTTCAACGGCATAAATGCAGAGGTGATAGGATATCGGACGAACTAGACTTAGCAGTAAAACATATAATTCAGGAGTCTATATCAGATGATGTGAACATGTTTTAGAGTGCAGGAAAGAGTTGAGTCAAGGAAGGAAATGAACAGACGGTGACATGGGATGGAAAGAGTAGCCTATTTTGAAAGAAGAATTCGAACAGAAAAACAACGTCAAAAGAACTTTAAATCAACAAACAAGCACAAAAACAGCAATCTGATAACTGAAATCACAGGAACTGCGGAAGTTTCTTTCAGCCACCGCGCATTTGTCACAGACGGGAATCACGTGCTACGCGCGGGCTTTTCCCCACCCGACAGTGATAGACACTCGGAGCTGAAACTCTGCCAGAAAAAAAATCGGAAAGGGGGGGAGGAAAAGGTGAAGGAGATGGGGAGTTAGGTGTGTGTGCAGCGTGGTTGGGGCGGGGCAGTCTCTGCAGGTTGCAGAAACTTGCGTCTTGTCAGTGCGGGTCATTGTGTTCTCGGTCTGTCTGGAACTTCTGCGTCCCCCCCCCCCCCCCCTCTTCTTTCCGCCGCCCTTCCACCATCTCTCTCCTTCCCCCTGGCCTTCCCGCCTCCGGACGCCCCAGTGCCGTTTACGTTTCCAGTGACGTAAGTCTACTCTGACTTGTCTTACACCCCACCAAGTTTGTCTGAATCGCTTGACGATAACGGGAGCTAGGCTGAATAGTATACAGTATAATTATAGGATGAATGGTTAAGTTTGGGTAGTGTTTTGGTGTGTGTGTGTGTGTGTGTGTGTGTGTTTGTTTGAAGTGGTTGGGTGGGTGGAGGGGACACTAGTTGTCAGTGTGTGTGTGTGTGTGAGTCTGTCTGTCTGTGTGCGTGCTTGCGTGCGTGAATGAGCATCAGTGTATGTATCATCCTGAACTCAGGTCAAAATGAGTTCGGCTCATTCTCTCCCTGACAGGATGCCTTGAGTTGATTTTTTTTAAAACATATTTAGAGCTTTTTGTAATGTATTATTGATATAAGCAGATTCGCGATCGTCGATAATGATTTTTCATTGTGTTTTGTAAGACAGTTTCAAGCGAGCTATTTTTCGCGGCTGTATTTACTGTGCAAACTGTAAAATAACTTCTCTATTGTGTGAAAGAATAACAAACAAAAGTCCCTTGTGACCGTTTGGTTTATCTCAGGAAAACAGGAAGTAACAACAACAAAAAAGGAGTGGCCTCCCTTGGCTTACTCCTGTGCCCCGATCAAGTGGCAATAATATAACATCCCCCTTTGTTCATCAAAGTCAAGTTCAGAATGGGGTTCCAGTCTCACAATAAGTAAAGAAACAAAATGCAAAATAATAGGACGCAGGAGCGACTACAAAACAAAACAAAGAAAAGGAACGCGACAACCGAAATTCGAATCAACGAAACCGACGCGATTTTCAATCGATCGATCAACGAAACCGACGCGATTTTCAATCGATCGATTTTCAATCGATCAACGAAGATGATACCAATAAACGTTCACAATCAAACACGATGTGTGTCATTTTACTCGAATGAGTATACAAAGTCTTTCAGCCTCTGTGGTTTGACTTCGCGACCGTAACGAGAAGTGCGGACAGGAATCTGGCTTGGTGGAGTCGGTGATGTCTTCATAGGACTGGGTCGAGCACTCGCAGGTGTAGCAGGTTGGGCTGCAGTCTTCCGTGGTTGAAATGGGGTCTGGGCCGCAGGCCGAGTCGGGGTCTGCTCCACATCAAAGCGCTGGACTTCTGGACGTTGGACTTCAGGTGCAGCTGCTGTTGCCATAGGAACAGGGACAGGCATGGCTGGCATGGCAGGTGGCTCCACCTTCTTCAGGTGAATCCGGTTTCGGCGATAGACTCCATCACCAGACTCGACTTCATAGGATCTTTCGTCCAGACGTTTGCTTACGGTGCCGCTTGCCCATTTCTTTGCGCCGAGGGTGAACGGCTTTAGTCTCACAGAGTCGCCTTCTTCAAGTGGAGGCAAGTCTTTCGCACCGACATTGTAGTATTTTGCAGCTGTGGTCTGCTGCTTCTTTAGTTTTAGCACGTGGTTGTCAAGGCTGTCAGCTGTCCTCGGCTTTAGGAGATTTCTGGAAGTGGGAACGAGAGTTCTGGTTCTTCTGTTGAGGAAAGACTGACTTGGACTAGTACCAGTTTCGTTGGGTGTATTGCGGTGATTTAGCAGAGCCAAAAACTGGTCGTCCTTGTTCTTTGTGAGTAGGGTTTTTGCGGTCTTCACCGCGGATTCCGCCTTCCCATTTGCTTTTGGGTAGTAGGGACTACTTGTGTTGTGGTCAAAGTCCCAGTCGCGTGCGAACTTCGCAAATGACTCGGAGGAGAACTGGGGGCCGTTGTCACTGATTACAGTACTTGGAATCCCGTATCTGGCGAAGTGAGCTTTCAATTTCTTGATGACGGTTGAGGCTTTCGTGTTGTCCATTCTGTCAACCTCAAAGAAGTTGCTGAAGTAGTCCACAGTTACAAGATAGTCTTTTTGATCCAGCTCGAACAAATCAACGCCGATCTTCTCCCACTGCCTTGAGGGAACTTCATGACTCATAAGGGTTTCTTTTTGCTGTGATGACTGATATGTTTGACAAGTTTCACAGGACGAGATGTACTGTTTGATGTCTCCACTCATTCCAGGCCAGAATAAGCTTTCACGAGCTCTCTTCAAGCAGCCTTCAATTCCGGTATGTGTCGAGTGTACGGCCATCTTCATTTCAGAGCGGAGTGATGAAGGTACAACTACTCTCTCTCCCTTGAAGAGCAGACCATCCTGTACAGACATTTCGTCTCTGAAACTGAAGTATGGTGCGAGTTCAGCTGGCAGTTGCAGTTTGTCTTCAGGCCAGCCACGGGTAATGACAGTTTTCAGTGTCTGAAGTGTGTCATCTTTCTCAGTCTCCTCTTTCAGCTTGTCGAGCCTCTCTTCACGGATGAGTAGGAAGCTCACCATGTTCACGAGTTCAAAATCCCCTTGAGTGTTTTCTGAAGACGTGATGTAGGCCCTTGAGAGAGTGTCCGCGAGGTACATTTCCTTGCCCTTCTTATATCTCACAGTGATGTCATAGTCTTGGATCCTCAGCATCATGCCCTGCAGACGACGTGGGGCTGCCGAGAGTGTCTTTCTCAGAATGGCTTCCAGGGGCTTGTGGTCACTCTCCACAGTGGTGTGACGGCCGAAGGTGTACTGGTGAAATTTGTCCAAAGAGAACACGATGGCCAACATTTCTTTCTCAATTTGTGCATATCTTGTCTCCGTGTCAGTCAGCGAACGGCTAGCGTACGCAATGGGCTTTCCCTTTTGCGTCAAAACGGCTCCAAGACCACTCTGACTTGAGTCACACTGTATCGTCAGTTCTTCAGCAGGGTTGTAGAAGGCAAGTACAGGTGCTTCAGTCGCCATTTTCTGCACAGAGCGGAAGGCTGTGTCGTGCTTCGATGTCCACGTCCACTCTACGTTCTCGCGTGTCAGTTGACGAATCGGTTCAAGTGTTTCTGATAGTTTGGGCAGGAATTTGGACAGATATTGGACGAATCCGCAGAATCTCCTCACATCCTCCACGTTCTCTGGCTTCTTCATCTCCAGAACGGCAGTGACTTTGTTGGGGTCAATCTTCAAGCCTTCGTTCGTGACTCTATGTCCGAGGAAAGTGATCTCAGTTTTTCTGATCTCAGCCTTTTCCTTGTTGAGTTTCATCCCCACAGATCGACATCTTTCCAGTAGGCGAGAGAGGTTGTTGTCGTGATCAACAGCTGCTTCTTCTTCAGAGTCACCTGACCCATAAACGATGATGTCGTCGGACACGCCTATCACGCCGTCCAGGCCCTCGAGTGCATCGTTGAGATGTTTCTGGAAAATTTCAGAACTTACAGACGTTCCAAATGGGAGTCTCTTCCACCTGTACCTGCCGAAGGGTGTCTGAAAAGTAGTGAGTAGACTGGACTCCTCATCGAGATGGACGTGCCAGTATGCACTTGACAGATCAAGCTTTGAGAAGAGTTTGGCTTTTGCTAGCTCTGGTAGAATGTCCTCCATGACGGGTAGAGGATATCGTTCTCGTTTCAATGCTTTATTTAGGGGACGGGGGTCAATGCATACGCGGAGTTCTCCGGATCTCTTTGTTGCAATCAGCATTCTGCTTGTCCAGTCTGTTGGTTCTTCCACAGGTGTAATGACGTCTCGCTCTGTCAGTCGCTTCAATTCTTCTTTGACTTTGGCCTTCATGGCCAGGGGTACACGTCCACTAGGGGAGGTGACAGGGGTGACGGTTGGGTCGACTTCCAGGTGAGCGGTACCGGGCAAGTTTCCCTGTCCACCATCGAAGACGTCAGCATATATTTCGAGGAAGTCGTGGTTGGAGGGCGAGGTCAGTGGGCCATCAGAAGTTGTTGTCACCTTGGCTACACTGTCAAAGTTACTGTAGTTTACAGTAATGAGCTGCATGGCTTCAGAAGTGTTCTTTCCCAGCAAAGGAATCAAATCTTCTTTGACGACGACGAACTGAACTCTGTACTTTTTCTTAGTCTTCGGGTTCCTGACCGTGAGAACTGTCTTCCCTGTCGCAGTGATTGAAGTCTTGTTGTAGGTATGGAGCGTTTTTTTGGTTGTTGTGATTGGTGCGTTTCTCACATGTTTTGCGGGAATCACGTTAACACTGGCACCAGAGTCAACTTGACAGATGACTTTCTCTCCCTCGATCACCATTTCACATTTGATCACCTTCTTCTTTTTGCAGTCAACGGCAAGTAGGACTTCATCGTCAGTTTCACTATCCTCCTCCACAGAGTGTAGATTCTTCTTCTTGTCACATTTTACAGCAAAATGATTTCTTCTGCTACAGTTCTTGCAGATTTTTCCCCATGCGGGACATTCTTCTTTCCTCAAAGGATGACTTCTGCCACAAAATTTGCAGTTGATCCCTGGATGGTTGTTCTTCCTCGCCCCTTTCAGGCTTTTGCCCTTGCCGCTGGTTTCGGAGACAGCACAGGCCTCATCAGTACCAGCAGACACAGAGCCCAGATTCTTCAGCTGTTGGTGTGTTGCTTCTGCTGCCCTACACATCTCTACGCATGTCCTAAGATTAAGCTTTGCTTTCTGTAACAGGCGTTCACGTGTTTTATTATCTCGAATGCCGAGCACCAGGCGGTCTCGTAACAGACTGTCAAAAAGACAATCACAGAAGTTGCAGGTCTTCGCAAGTGTTCTCAATGCTGCGATATAGTCTTTGATGGTCTCATCTTGCTTTTGATCTCTCTTGTTGAACGTGAATCTTTCGTAGGTTTCATTAGTTTCACCAATGAAGTGCTTGTCAAAAGCAGCTAGTACGTCTTTTACTGTGTGCTCAGCCTGTAGCTCCAGTCCATTGTAGACCTCGAGACCATCGATTCCTAATGTGTGCAAAAACAGAGCTTTGGTGTAAGCACTATCAGCTCCCGGGCCTTCCTGTTTGATTCCAGCCACAATGCAGTAGTTTTCCCACATCTGCTTGAACAACTTCCATTCTGCTGCACCTTTCTTCACATTTAGGGGGGGTGGGGTTCAACCTTTGGTCCATTGGTCAGTGGTTGTTGTGCTTGTTGGTTTTGCATCATGGACTAGAAAGAGAGATGTTCCGTACACGCTAAATCATGTGAAAGACACAGATCAAAAATGAGCAGGACTGTAGACTGGGAACCGCTCCTTCAAGCGGAGAAGCAGAAAAACGATCTTTGAGCAGCATACGTGAGAACAGAGGGTGTGCATGCCGATGTGGCATGCAGTCACCTACTTTGTTGTAATTACGTTTGCTCAAGCCATTGCACGATGTAAAAAGAAGTAAACCGTGTTTTTATTGTGTCACTTTGTTGTGACCCGTTTTGTGGAGCGTTAATATTTTTACGTGAGATTCACGTGCTCCTTGTTCAGTTGTTGTGACCTGGTTTTGGTCGGAGTGTCACAAACTGCGTCGTTTAGTTCTAGAACACCGTGAGATTCACGTGCTCTTTTCCGTGTTTTGATTTTGAGGTGAGCCCTGCGAATCTGCGTTGCAAGTTTTAGAATACGTGTGACTCACGTGTTTTTAGCTTTGTGATGTCAGCTAGTTCCTTGGTCTTCTTTCTGTTAAATATACCGTTTTAAGTTTTGGGCATGCACGGAGTGCGTGATCGGTTACTGATTGGTTGTAAAATAGTAGTTTCACCCGATTCTGTCTTAGGAATGTTGTTGGTTGGTCAATCCGGTGACCTTTGACTTTTGAATAACTATTCCATGTTAGGTTTTTGTTTCCATAAATACCGCTGCTTGACTCCTGTCTCGTCAGTCGATCTGAGGGTTTTAGGAAGCGTTTGGTTTTGATGTAAACGTATGAAGGTTATCAAGTGAACCAACGGAGTGTTTCTTATGTTTTAACGTCAACGTAATGTTCTTGGAGACAGTTGTTTCTCAAGTGTGAATCGTTTTGTGCCCTTCGTTTGTGAGGCAACACGTTTTGGTACTGCTGGTCAACCCACACAGCGCATAAGGTAATTTTGTTGTTACTTGTTTTGTGTTGTGTTTTGGTCGCCATTTTGTAATGACTTTGTGAGTTGTTTATGTATAACGTGAGTTGAAAGTCTGACTTGTTGTAGTGTTTCTTTATTGTGTGTTCAACTGTTCTAGTGTTGTGAACGTACAGCAATGATTTGTAGACGCTAGAAAGTCACTAATGTTTATGATAACTTGTGTTTTCTGTGGTTAACGAAGTTCGAAGTGAAACGTTTTCTCTGACTTTTTCAGCCTTACGTTAAAAGAATTTAGGTAAAAGAAGCTTGCGGTCTGTGGTGATCGTTTGTAAACGGGCTTATTTCTTGTAACGTTATTGAGGGAAAGTGGATGAGTAAATATCTTGTTTGTGACTTTGATTAACGCAGGAACGTTGTCGTTAGACTTTTTTGGTATGACAGTTTGCTTTGTATTCCTGGCCTGATGAGTCAACGTTTTGTATTTTTCTGAAAGTAGCCATTTTGGTTTTAAACGTATGTATGCTAAGTTTCTTGAGTATTCTTAGTGCTTATGGTATTGTTGAACGTACGGAACGTAATTCTTTATTGTTGTTGAACGTACAGAACGTAACGCTTTATTGTTGTTGAAGGACTAACCAACGAGTGTTTGGTAATTGTAACTTTCTTGTCTGTTTGTCTTCGCCTGTCTTGTGATTGTTTATTTTTCTTGTATTTACTTCTCGTGTCTTGTTAATGCTTTTGATACTTTTGCCATGTCTAATAATTTGTTTTCTTTTCTCTTTTTCTTTCTGTCCATAAGTTTTTTACCGCAATACGTAGTATCTCATTACGTAGTACTGTAACTATATATGCATTACTGATACCTTAGTGTCAGATGTAAAATAATAAACCAGTACTTTTGCGCGTTATCGCTTGTAACCTGTGTTTGTCATTTCGTATGAACAATATGTAGTACCAGCCTCGCTCACGAAGGCGCGCACAGTAAAAAACTTAGCTTGCTGTTGCCCAGTGAAGTAAAAAACTTAGCTTGCTGTTGCCCAGTGAAGTAAAAAACTTAGCTTGCTGTTGCCCAGTGAAGTAAAAAACTTCAGTTGCTGTCGTCCAGTAAAAAACTTAGCTGCTGACGCCCAGTGAAAGAACTTTAGCTAAAGTAAACAAACTTAGCTGAAGTCCAGCCAAGTGAATGTAAAGAACTGTTGTTATTGATGCTCAATGAACGTAAACGTAGCTGTTGATAACCAGCAAAAGACTTTATTGTTACCTGTCACTGTGTTAGTGAACCATAGTTCGACATAGATCAACTTGTCGGTTAGAGATCTTCCTACTCCGTATCCGGCGCATTTTTTGTGACTTTTGTGTATTATCCCAAACGACCCTCAGATCGATTCATTTTACTTTTTAAACAGATAAACCTTATGTAGGTTTTTAGTGCTTTTGAATAAGCGAACATTGTAATGGAGGAGATTCCAGCAGATAAACCATTGGAAGCTTCAGGTTATGACATTAACGGCGATGAAGATGAACATTCTCAAAGGCCTAGGCGTGACATTAAGCCTACTGAAAAAGGTAGAGATTACCAGATTGAGATCAAAACTAGAAACTTTGCAAGACAACGAACATTCTTGGAACGAGCAATCGGTGAGGTAGTAACAGAGCTTAACCAAGAAACTCCTAATCAAGAGTCGTTAACCAGTCAAAAACAAATTGTTTTGAGCATGTACAAGGATCTTGGTGACATAGAGAAAGGTCTTCGTAGTATTGGTAGCGGTGAAACCATTCAGGAAAGTTGGGATGATGTTCAGAGAACAGTTCAGAACATTATGTTTGACATTGATCGAGCTCTTGACAGACAAACGACTAGCGTGCAGGTGGCTAAGGAGCCTACTTCCAGGCATAGCAGTGTTACACCTAGCGTTGGGTCATCCACCCACAAGTCAGCCAGTGGTAAGACTGCCAGCCATAAAGCAGCTAGCATTACGTCAGCCATCCACAAGTCAGCTAGCCACAAGTCAGGTATCAGGAGATCAGGTAGCCAAGTAGCTTCTCGCGCCGAGTCTCTCCGCTCTAAAAGTGTTAGCTCTGAAGACACTAAATTGGCTCTTAAACTAGAGGCTGCTTCCCTGGCCATAAAAGTGGAAGGTGACGCAATAAAGGAAGCTCAGTTTAGTGAACTGGATCTCTTACAACAACAATATGCTGAGAGAACTGCGGCTAGGCAGACTGAGGAAGCTGAGAGAACTGCAGCTAGGCAGACTGAGGACGCAGCTAGGCAGGCTAAGGAAGCAGCTAGGCAGGCCGAAGACGCAGCTAGGCAGGCCGAAGACGCAGCTGAAGCAGCTCTTGAAGATATTAAACAGAAAAAGGCTTTGAGACAAATTCAGTCCACCGAATTGAAAATTAGCTTAAGAGAACAACAAGCTATGTTACAAGTATTGGAACAAGGTGAATCCGTTCAGCAGGATCTCCCTGATCTACCGTCAGTTGATTTGTTGAACACTAGGTTCCACCCTCGTCCTTTCGTTCCCTTGTACAGTCTTGTAGCCCCTCCTCTAAACAATGAACAAACAGCGATAGGAATAGGGACAGGTGCTGCCGTCATTGCTGACCAAGGAACACACCAGCCAGCCATGGACTTCACGTCTGTTCCTGTCTGCCAAGCCGCCAGCACCCGTGACATCTCGACTGTCAACGTCAACGCTGCTGTCACCAACTTCGTCGCAGGGACCACAACGACTGAGCCACGACAGCACGCGTTACCTGTCGTGGACCTCGTCGTTGGAGTCAGCGCCTCTACAAGCGCCGCTACTACCAACAACGCCACCTATGAGGCGTACGGACCTCAACGTAGAGAGGATGTCAACGCCCCCCATCACGCCGGAACGAGCGCTCCTTTCATCCATCGGGAGCCCTCCACACCCAACTACACGACGGCTGCAACTACATCCTCCATGCGGCCTACAGCGCTGCTGACCACACTGCAGCACCCTTTCGGTGCGTACGGTGGTCAGCCGCCTCTGCACAACGTTGGACACTCAACGACAAGCGTCACAGGCTCTCGCCCGCCTGATCTCGACCACACAGGTTGGTCCTATCACCTACCAGAGACAAGGGAAGGTGATGAGACGCAAGGACAACACACCTACTTCCCAGAAGAACGTCACCAACGCATGGACCACAGACGTTTTCAAGTTACCCCACCCTGTTTCCCCTATGATACCCACCTACATCCCAAACCAGAGCCTTTCGTGCCCACATTCCTGGACCCACATCAGACCACCCCCAAAGTTATTTGGGGAAACGAAAATGCAAGGCCCCCTGCGTACATGAACTTTGACAAGGAATGTCATGCAGATCGTCCATTTGCCTCTTACCCCCCGTCTGCGTACTACCAACGTCCACTTGCTACTCCTGCCAAGCAGGACACTCCTATGGACTCTCTCGCCAAAACCCTATCAGACGCTCTGATGATCAACCGTTTGCCGATGCAGGAGCCGTGCATTTTTGTTGGTGACCCTCTCCAATATCCAATTTGGAGGTCGTCGTTTTCGTTCCTCATCGAGAGACAAAACATAACCAGCAGTGAGAAGTTATTGTATCTGCAACGGTACATCGGAGGTCAAGCAAAGGAGGCCGTGACCGGCTTCTTTCTGCTAAGAGAAGGTGATGCCTACGAGAGAGCCATGGAAGTGCTGGAAAATCGGTTCGGCAACTCATACGTCGTTTCGCAAGCTTTCCGGACCAAGCTGGACGAATGGACCCCAATCAAAAGCAAAGATCCCAAGGGACTCAGAAGTCTGGCCGATTTCTTGCAGCAATGTTCCGTTGCTGCCCAGGAAGTTGGTGGACTGAGCATCCTGGATGATGCCCAGTACTTACGGAAGATCGTCGGAAAGCTCCCAGACTGGATGAGTCACAGATGGTCTAGAACAGTTGCTCGAACTAAGGTTGAAAAGAAGAGGTATCCTCTGTTCAATGAACTCGTGTCGTTCATTACCCTCGAAGCAGACATTTCTAACGACCCTGTTTTCGGCTTGACAAGTGCATCGGGGACACCAAGAAAGTTCACAACGAACCTGTCAACCCTGACAGAGGATGTCACCGCATGTCTGCACTGTCAACTTCCGGACCATGACGCTGGGACATGTAAGGAACTCATAGTGAAGCCTCTGGTTGAGATACGAGATTTTCTGTTCAAGAACCGTATCTGCTACGGATGTCTGAGAAGCAAGGATCACCAGAGCCGTCAATGTAAGCAGAAACAGACGTGCAAGAAGTGCAAGAAGGCTCATCCCACTTGTCTTCACGATGACAATTTCAAATATCAGAACAGTATGAGTGAAAACAAAGGGGCGAGTGAACACAAGAACAATTACCGTACCTCTGCTGCTGACGTTCAAGAGCCACTGTCATCGTCGACTCCTACGGTGTCTGCTCTTAAGGCCAGCGAGGAAAACAGCATCGGTTTCACGTCTATGATCGTTCCCGTTCTCGTTTCCAGTGACTCTAACCCCAACGTAGAAGTGCTGACGTACGCACTACTGGACACTATGTCCAACGCCACTTTTGTAGTGCAGTCAGTGGCTGAAGAAGTTAAAGCCAAATCGCAGCCGACTACACTCAGGGTCTCCACACTGACTGAGGACAATGCTGTGGTCTCCGGCAGGAAGTACTCTGGATTGCGTGTCCGCTCTCCTACCTCCAGTGAGTTTGTCAGGCTCCCTTCTGCCATCTCACGACCTTACCTGACCGTTGACCCCACTCATATCCCCACCTCAGAGACTGTCAAAGCTTACCCACATCTCCAACACCTGTCTCCTAAACTGCCCCCCTTGTACCCTGACTGCGAAGCAGGCCTCCTCATTGGCTACGACTGCGCTGAAGCCCTCATGCCCCTAAACGTTGTCCAAGGACTGCCATTCGCAGTAGAGACTAAGTTAGGTTGGAGCATCGTCGGCAAGGCACCGCATTCCGTCGCCTTTGATGGCATAGCCTCGTCCATGCGCGTCATCGTCAAGCCAGGATCGAGGGAAGAAGAACGTGTAGCTCACGTCTACAAGGTACAGCTGGACGAAGTCTCGCGTACTGACCCATTACATGTTATGGAAAGAGACTTTGCAAGTGACTCAGGATCCATGTTCCAAGACGATGTAAAGTTTGCGAAGATCGTGAAGGAAAACGTGAAAGTCAACAAAACTGGTCACTACGAGATGCCCTTACCATTTCGACCAGAGAAACCGTCCCTCCCCGACAACAGAGGTGCCACAGTCAAGCATCTGAAGGGCCTGAAACGCCAGAAAAAACATGGGTACCGTGATGACTGCGTCAAGTTCATGACATTAATCTTGTACGGGCTGATCGTGATGTGTTTTGCCTCTAGGGCAATCCACATTGAAACCCTGGATGACATGTCAAGTGATTCCATCAACGCCCTACGCATTGTTGTCTCCATGCGAGGAAACATATCACGCATTTGGTGTGACAAAGGAACGAACTTTGTAGGTGCATGCAACGAGTTCAAACTGGCATTGGAATCGGCAGATGGACCACGCCCTTTGACCCCCAACCACGTCCTTACCATGAAGTCAGGTGCCATCCTTCCGCCCCCTGGTGTGTTTGAAGATCCAGACCTGTACGCCAGGAAACGTTGGCGCTGTGTCCAGCGGATGGCAGACGAATTCTGGCTGCTATGGAAGAGCCAGTACCTTTCACTTTTGCAGAAACGTCGTGTCTGGCAACGTCCCCAGGCAAACGTACAGGTGGGAGATGTTGTTGTCTTGCATGACCAGAACTTGTGCAGATCAGAGTGGTGCATGGCTCGTGTAGTCGAAGTGATGCCGGGATCTGATGGACTGGTCAGACGAGTGAAAGTGCATGTTGGAACAAAGGCTCTAGACAATCACGGCCGTCCCACTGGTGATAGTCGCATATTAGAGCGACCTATTCACAAAATGACTGTGTTAGTAGATCGTGAAAATCACAAAGACAAAGCTGTGTAGGCAAACTGAAAGAACATTGAACTTTGGAGTGTTTTTCCAATTTGACAGTTGTAGATTGTTGCGGTTTGTTTTTATACCAGATGATGTAACGGACATTTATGGCTTAAGTGGTGCGGTTTTTTTTATGCCGTCGAGTAATGACTAACGGCATTTAGTTGAAACGAGATGTGTTGAAACATTGAAAATGATTGAACCGTAATAGTGCTGTGTAAATGTTTTGCAACACAATGGTTTTGAGTTGTAAATTTGAAATGTCTAAATCTGCGTTATTCTTCTTTTGATATAAGGAATGTGTTTGTACAAAGGTTTTTTGAAGTAAATTATATTAATATAATTTCCGGTGGGAGTGTGCATGCCGATGTGGCATGCAGTCACCTACTTTGTTGTAATTACGTTTGCTCAAGCCATTGCACGATGTAAAAAGAAGTAAACCGTGTTTTTATTGTGTCACTTTGTTGTGACCCGTTTTGTGGAGCGTTAATATTTTTACGTGAGATTCACGTGCTCCTTGTTCAGTTGTTGTGACCTGGTTTTGGTCGGAGTGTCACAAACTGCGTCGTTTAGTTCTAGAACACCGTGAGATTCACGTGCTCTTTTCCGTGTTTTGATTTTGAGGTGAGCCCTGCGAATCTGCGTTGCAAGTTTTAGAATACGTGTGACTCACGTGTTTTTAGCTTTGTGATGTCAGCTAGTTCCTTGGTCTTCTTTCTGTTAAATATACCGTTTTAAGTTTTGGGCATGCACGGAGTGCGTGATCGGTTACTGATTGGTTGTAAAATAGTAGTTTCACCCGATTCTGTCTTAGGAATGTTGTTGGTTGGTCAATCCGGTGACCTTTGACTTTTGAATAACTATTCCATGTTAGGTTTTTGTTTCCATAAATACCGCTGCTTGACTCCTGTCTCGTCAGTCGATCTGAGGGTTTTAGGAAGCGTTTGGTTTTGATGTAAACGTATGAAGGTTATCAAGTGAACCAACGGAGTGTTTCTTATGTTTTAACGTCAACGTAATGTTCTTGGAGACAGTTGTTTCTCAAGTGTGAATCGTTTTGTGCCCTTCGTTTGTGAGGCAACACGTTTTGGTACTGCTGGTCAACCCACACAGCGCATAAGGTAATTTTGTTGTTACTTGTTTTGTGTTGTGTTTTGGTCGCCATTTTGTAATGACTTTGTGAGTTGTTTATGTATAACGTGAGTTGAAAGTCTGACTTGTTGTAGTGTTTCTTTATTGTGTGTTCAACTGTTCTAGTGTTGTGAACGTACAGCAATGATTTGTAGACGCTAGAAAGTCACTAATGTTTATGATAACTTGTGTTTTCTGTGGTTAACGAAGTTCGAAGTGAAACGTTTTCTCTGACTTTTTCAGCCTTACGTTAAAAGAATTTAGGTAAAAGAAGCTTGCGGTCTGTGGTGATCGTTTGTAAACGGGCTTATTTCTTGTAACGTTATTGAGGGAAAGTGGATGAGTAAATATCTTGTTTGTGACTTTGATTAACGCAGGAACGTTGTCGTTAGACTTTTTTGGTATGACAGTTTGCTTTGTATTCCTGGCCTGATGAGTCAACGTTTTGTATTTTTCTGAAAGTAGCCATTTTGGTTTTAAACGTATGTATGCTAAGTTTCTTGAGTATTCTTAGTGCTTATGGTATTGTTGAACGTACGGAACGTAATTCTTTATTGTTGTTGAACGTACAGAACGTAACGCTTTATTGTTGTTGAAGGACTAACCAACGAGTGTTTGGTAATTGTAACTTTCTTGTCTGTTTGTCTTCTCCTGTCTTGTGATTGTTTATTTTTCTTGTATTTACTTCTCGTGTCTTGTTAATGCTTTTGATACTTTTGCCATGCCTAATAATTTGTTTTCTTTTCTCTTTTTCTTTCTGTCCATAAGTTTTTTACCGCAATACGTAGTATCTCATTACGTAGTACTGTAACTATATATGCATTACTGATACCTTAGTGTCAGATGTAAAATAATAAACCAGTACTTTTGCGCGTTATCGCTTGTAACCTGTGTTTGTCATTTCGTATGAACAATATGTAGTACCAGCCTCGCTCACGAAGGCGCGCACAGAGGGGTAACTTACAGTCTCTTGGAAGCAAAAGTTTGTTAGGTACTTGGTCACCGCTGCCACCATGTAAAATAACTTCTCTATTGTGTGAAAGAATAACAAACAAAAGTCCCTTGTGACCGTTTGGTTTATCTCAGGAAAACAGGAAGTAACAACAACAAAAAAGGAGTGGCCTCCCTTGGCTTACTCCTGTGCCCCGATCAAGTGGCAATAATATAACACAAACAACTCTAAATATGGCAAAAGTGTCACGTGATAATCAACCGTTTGGTTTCGGCGCTAACTGGAGCAGACGATTTTTTCTGTAACCAGTTGAGTTGACAGTGATGAAACCATATAATTATTACGGTCTCCTTCCGGCAGCAGTCCCAAAATTTCGACTAGTTTTGACCTTAGAACGATGTCTTTATCATAACTGTGAAGAACAGAACGTCGGCCAATCTGCAATCATTTTCGTTTCGCGAACACTGATCTCAAATTTAGATCAGTGCTCGCGAAAACCATATGGGAGATAACTCTGTATTTTTGTTCTGGTTCTGGTTCTGGTATAGTACGTCGCAGGAGCCAAGTTGGCTATATATGCGACGGGACTGGTGGGCGCAGCGGCCTAAAAAGAGGAGGGGGGAGGAGGGAGGTTTCCTATTTGTTTTGATAGATTCGCGTAGGACTGTAGCGTCCGGTCAGGGAGAGAATGAGGCAAACTCATTTTGACCTGAGTTCAGGATGTGTATGTATGTGTTTGTGTGATTGCTTCATTTAGCAATATGCATGTGCTCGTGAATTGTTTTATTGTAATGAATTCCCAAGTGTTGGTATTTGAGTACTCTGTATTCTGGTGGTGACAAGTTTCAAGAGACAGACATGCAGCTGGTATTTGTATGTACGCATTTGCAACTCTCCGTTGGTCTTTGTGCATATCTGCCTTTTGAAATGTGTGTGTCAGCAACGCTGGGCATAGTGTTTTTGTGTTCGTGTGCATGAATATCAGTAGGAGCTGATCTACTAGTTAACTGTGACCTAAAAAGTAGACTTTCACCCCAATGCAGATAAGATCGTAAAACAGATCTGCATTTCCTTCACGTAGTAGAAACTTAGTAACTCAAAGTGACATTCCTTCCCGTATGAACGATCACGTGAACCACCGCTGATCTGTCCCGGGTTTTATATGAAATAACAGTATCCTTTTACTTGAATACTCATCAAAAGTTCTGCATTGTGTACAAAGTGGGAGTTATTTGTCGAATTAATTTTGTTAATTTATTTTTTTAAAGTTACATTCCTTCCCGGATGAACGGTCACGTGAACCATCGCTGATCTGTCCCAGGTTTTATATGAAATAGCAGTATCCTTTTACTTGAATACTCATCAAAAGTTCTGCATTGTGTAAAAAGTGGGAGTTATTTGTCGAATTAATTTAGTTAATTTATTTTTTTAAAGTTACATTCCTTCCCGGATGAACGGTCACGTGAACCATCGCTGATCTGTCCCGGGTTTTATATGAAATAGCAGTATCCTTTTACTTGAATACTCATCAAAAGTTCTGCATTGTGTAAAAAGTGGGAGTTATTTGTCGAATTAATTTAGTTAATTTATTTTTTTAAAGTTACATTCCTTCCCGGATGAACGGTCACGTGAACCATCGCTGATCTGTCCCGGGTTTTATATGAAATAGCAGTATCCTTTTACTTGACCACTTGTCAACATTTTTGCATTGTGTACAAGGTGGGAAATATATGCCGAATTAATCTTGCAGTTTCCCACTGGTGTTTCAGAAAGAAATTACCGCTCTGTACAGAAATCTGCCGGCCTGTTGATTTTTTTTGGTATGTGTCCATTTGGAAAGATATTGTTGTTCAATGTAAACGCTCAACAGATCTCAGATGGGTAATATGCTGGTTTACCCGGGGAAGACTGTATCTTTAACATATAGTGCACTTTAATGGCCTGGTGAATCATTCTAACGGATGCAAACGGAACAAATGACTTCCCTGATCAAAGAGGGCCGTTCTATTGAGAATGTTTACCGTCTTTTTTTCTTCTCTTTTATTTTTTCGCCGATGTGGCTAAAATTGACGTGCAGATAGAAGGGGTTACTAAACATTAAAACAAAAAAATCATTCCGATTTTTGTTGGAGGTTGACACCAAAAAATTGCTGCTGAAATCTGAGTTAATGACTTTGCACGTAATCAAGTAGAGTATTAAAGAGCATGTATTCACGGCGTTAACTAGGAAGCTCTCCGTTGTAAAATCAATCTACATACCCTTCAGCAATTACAACAACGTCACCACCAACAACAACAACACACAAAATTCCCTCACATTTTTGATGTTGCAGTAAAAAGCAGCTCGTCATGAAGAAACTATCATAAAAAATTATCATAAAAACAAGAGGCGAAGCCTTCAAGGCTCACGTAAGAAATCGACAAACAGTAACACAAACTCAATCACTCCGTCACACATAAACACACACAGTAAGCATAGGTGACACGGTGCAAGAGTGCGAGACACTAGATCTAGATCTGTCTGTCTAGCCTACTTACGGGAACACGACCAGGGGCGGATCAGTTGCTTTGTAAGGGGGGGGGGACACTTTGAATCAAAAGTGAATGTGATGGGCGCGAAGCGCCCGAATTTGCTAGGGGGGTCCGGGGGCATGCCCCCCCCCGGAAAAAAATTTGGCCCAAAGAAGCAAAATGGTGCCATCTGGTGCCATTTGAACTTAGAAATGGTCATAGAATCAGCTTTCCAATTTTTTTTCGGGGGGGGGGGGGGGGGGGCACGTGCCCCCTGTGCCCCCCGCCCCCCCTCGTCCGCCCCTGACGACTGTATGCCAGATGGCCAGATCGACACTGCGCTTTCGACAGCGCTTCCTCGCGCACACGCTGTGCAGATTAACCTGTAGGAAATCTCCTTTGGTATCTTTATCTATTTTTCTGGAGCTACGAAACCGAACAATGTGAAATCATGAGTCGTCTTCTCCGAAGCGGCGAACTGCAGCTCGGTGATAACTGTATATAGCTATTCTGATGAACACGTGGGGGAATTCGGGGGCTTTGATTGGATGGTCTCTTCCGATCATCAAAGCATAATGCTACGGAAGTCGGCCATTTTACTCAATATCCAAAAGCATATTGTCAATATGAATAACAAAGACGCATGGTTCCGGTTTACCCATCTGTACCACGCGGCGATGTTTCGTATCGACAACAGCATACACTGACTACTTGAAATTCTTCTCGGGAATGTTTTTCAGCTTTACAAATGTCGATAGCATACCCTTTTCTGCTAACTTCCCGATGAAACAGGACTAAACCAATTATTTTCTGTCCCTAAACACCACAAAATGCCCAAAGTCGAAAGATGTAGTACAAACAGGGGAGTAAAACGGAGCAGCCGTTTTTGTGTGCCTGTGTGAGCTGAGTTGCCGACTAACACAAACTCAGTTTCGCATTCGGCTTTTTTTATCTCGTAACTCCACACTAAATACCCCACTTCCCCCCTGAAGTATTGATGTACAACCCATGGCACTAACATTCATGTAGTCGTTTATAACTTAAGTTCGCTTCATGACGAGACAAGTATAAATGCCATTCACCCAAACTGAAAACTTCTTGCCGTCTGTACGGATTAGCTGTTCTCTTCTCCTCCCCTTGTTGTATCCTAGTTCTTCAGTTGTTTCTAGTTTTCCGTTGATGTTGTGTTTTGGTCTTCTTCATAAGTAGTCTTGTTCAAAATGAAAAAAACTCAAACTTCTTTTTGTTGTATACGAATGAACTAATAAAAAGCTGTTTAACGGCTGTGTTGTCAAATCGATTTTTTTTCCAAAGTCAGTGTGGCGCCTGCGCAAAACTAATGCGCATAAGAAACGGCGTCTGCTATCAAAACCTGAGATCAACGCATCAACTCAAAAACTGTCATTTTGTAAGTTTGGAACAACAAATCAAGGTCAGAACAGCTATATAATCGCTATTGTGTTTTCAGCGTAGCAATAGGGTCCGATATTTAGACTCGAATGCGACTCGTCTTCGACTCGTCGCATTATACTTGTCTCGTCTAAATATCCGACCCTATTGCTACGCTGAAAACACAATAGCTGGTAATCTATACCACAATCCTTCACGCGATCTGACCTAACCTTGACCCCTGACCTGGTCTACATACCACACACGACACAAACCAGTCAGCTGCTTTTATCCCCCCCCCCCCCCACCCAAAAAAAAAAAAAAAAAAAAAAAAACGTTTTCTTTGGATACACACTTTAACTACATACGTGCCGACGAAATGTTGATCATTGCTTCAATACTTTGAAGCTGTTGCTTGAATAATAACCAGGTAAAATTAGTATTTCGGTGTTCAGTCAAATGTTAAAGTTTCTACCACAGACATACATACATGTATACGCACGCACGCACAGACAGACAAAAGTTAGCATCGCATAGGCTACACTTACGTGAGCCAATAACATCGTCATATTCAACGAAGACTATCTGCATGATAAGTCCTTTTGGTAGAAAAACAAGTACATTAAATGCCATCATCTTATTATGTTCGTCATCTGTTCTCGGCGAAAACACGAGGGAATTAGTCAGAGAAAATGTTTGACACAGAAACTTGTCATCCCGTCAAGGGTTTATTACACCGTGTTTTCGCTGTTACCTTGAAAGGGTTCGTACTTGTGAGTGCGTCGTGCTACGTAGTTAAAGGCACAGTCCTTCTCGAGCGAGCGATCATCTTCACCACCAAATATATGTTTTGGCTTTTACGCGGGGTGAGACTGAGCATCTGGGTTGTTCTCCAGAGCTGTGTACCCGTGGAAACCAAGTTACGATGGTAATATTTCTTTAGTTAACTGCGACATTTTAACCATACAAATCGATTTCATTGATGAATACAGATTCCAAATACATCCTTGGCCTACTGAGATCAGAATTAGACATACTTGCACATTTTGATAGTCTAAGTTGAGTAAATTACAAGCATTTTAAAGTACATCACTTGCGTAACATGGACACCAGAGGATCTGACATGGATTTAGATACTAACATTTAAAAAAAAAAAAATTTAAATTATACTTTGTATTCAGTTGAATGTCGCTGCTATTATCTTACTGGTGTATTAAGGAAGATGTTTGTTTTAAAGAGAACATGTTCTAGTTGCCATTTAATATACGTGATACTTATTTAAAGGACTGAGAATGCATGTCACAGAATAGTACCGGTACCCAGCTCTGTAGAATAAGCCATAATCTTCAACGTAATCCCATACTGAGCACCAACAGCCCGACTGTCACAGAATGGTACCGGTACCCAGCTCTGTAGAATAAGCCATAATCTTCAACGTAATCCCATACTGAGCACCAACAGCCCGACTGTCACCCGACTGTCACAGAATGGTACCGGTACCCAGCTCTGTAGAATAAGCCATAATCTTCAACGTAATCCCATACTCAGCACCAACAGCCCGACTGTCACCCGACTGTCACCCGACTGTCACAGATTGGTACCGGTACCCAGCTCTGTAGAATAAGCCATAATCTTCAACGTAATCCCATACTCAGCACCAACAGCCCGACTGTCACCCGACTGTCACAGATTGGTACCGGTACCCAGCTCTGTAGAATAAGCCATAATCTTCAACGTAATCCCATACTCAGCACCAACAGCCCGACTGTCACAGATTGGTACCGGTACCCAGCTCTGGAGAATAAGCCATAATCTTCAACGTAATCCCATACTGAGCACCAACAGCCCGACTGCTTCCTGTACAGGGTGGGATGTTTTGGTTGAATTGCTTTCGTAATTGACACCTATGTCAAACTGCAAAATGAATTCATTACAAAATTCTATTCTGCACCTAAACCAGCCATGCTGTTGAGATTCAGTATGTGTCCAGTTGTAAGGGTGCTCTTATTCAGTGTAAAAGCCTATATGGTGGCAAACGTGATCTTCTACACAGGGATGGCCAAATCTCAAAATTTTAACTCTCCAGCCGGGCGAGTAACTTCAAGAAAGTCACTAGCCCGGCAGAAATTTCGCTGGCCCGGTACATACCACAGTTGATCAGCAGTGTTTGTATGGCTTTAAAACTCTAAAATACAAGTAAAAGGGTCGCATTTGACCAGAATTTTCATTGGCCAGCCGGGCGGTTTCTACTAGCCCAGCGGATTTTTTACTCGTCCCTGGAGATCGGGCGGACGATTTGGCCATCTCTGTCTACTTGACAAGGAAGGCAACTTTAACTTGACAGGATTCATACTTGTGCGTGCATTGTGCAACGTAGTTAACATAGGAGGTCTTACTTGTCAGAACTAATAACAGGCACACAAAAATAAACAAGGTATTCCGTCTTTCGAAAAGTGATGACGCTTGAATGTGTACGGTATTATTGCATTTCTTGTTATTTAAAACACGAATGAATGATCATTGAAATATATAATGTAACTAGACGTCTTTCGAAGTCTTGCTCCTTTTTTTTCATCAGGTCATTTGGGTAGTTCGTGATTTGTATTCTTAGTCGAAAGAAAGGACAACAAATGAAAATACAGCCCATTGAAGACACGAAAGACTTACGTCTCAAACATTCAGGTAAGGTTGACATTGAAAGATACAAATTGCTTTGCTTCCACCTTTCGCCGCGCTTGCCGTCATTGAAGGAAAAAGAGATTTCGGAAATGCCAAATGGTTCCAGCTACATTACAACATAGATGAAAAGCCCTGAATGTTCCGAGCAGACTGTTTTCATTTTGATTGAGATTTGACAGCAGGCGCCTTTTAACAAGTTGCGTTCTAAGGGAGCTAATAATATTGCCAGCAGCGCCAGACACTTAAAAGCGGAGGTGCAATGACTCACCAACCAGTGTCCCCGTCCCATCTTTTACCCCCCAACCCTCACCCCCTCACCCAACATACACGTACACCTTTTTTCCCGTTGAGAGTAAAAATCGGCAGTGCCATCCGTCTGTGGCACAGTAGAAAGCTTTGCCGTCATAATGTTACGCCTACCCGTCTGTGCCGAATAGAAACCCTGGGCTTTTCAGTTCCCGGACTACCCGAGTTTGAGGACAAAATTCCAACCTGAACAACTCATACTTGTTCCGGTTTTTCTGAACAACCCTGCATACCTTCTATCCTCTTCACCCCCTTCATCCCCCCCCCCTCCCCCCGTCAGTTAACGGTATTCTTGCCGAATAAATTGTCACTTTGGCAAGCAACAGGTGGGAGAAAAATTAGTAGAAATAGATGTAATTTTTAAGTAATTCAAACTGGAATCAAATGACTGAACATGATGATTTATTATGATATAAACACGAATGAAAGGCAAAAAGACACAAAACTGTCTCTGATTGAAGTCGTGTTGTAACTGTGCTCTGCATTTGACTAAAACGCGCCACGTGTTTGGTCAAAGTAATGTAAATGGCATGAAATCTCGGCATATTATGTCGATAACGGCTTCTCATTCCTACATTAATTCCGTCATTACGTATTCTTTATCATCCTTCTTAACCTTTTCCTGTTTAACTTTGTCTGATGTCGCTGTCGTCGTCGTCGTCGTCGTCGTCGTCGTCTGTCTGTCTGTCTCTCCCCTTAGTTTTCCTTAGAGTTGACAGTGGCAGTCACGAAGACCAATTTCACAAGTGTACACAGACTCGAAACTCAACAAACAAGGCAGTATTCTGAGAAGGCTTCTTTCAATTTGGGTGGCCGACAAGGTACGGTCATCAGAGGGTCGTCTCCTTGACCTGTGTTGACATGATGATGATGATGTATTGCTAATTGCTCAAACAAAAGCCGCCACAGCTTAGCAAGATGTCGCTCGCAGTAAAAGGGGTCAAGGCAACTTTAAAACCTGAAGTATATTTCATTACAAATCCCTTAAGTCGGCGTTGTTGAAAACCTGATATATTGGATTAAACAAAAAGAAGAAGAGTTATAGGCAACATTTGTGATCTAGACCAATGGATGTCCAACATAATGCACACAACAGGTTTATTCTAATTATTTAATTTTTTTTATCTAAACAACAATAACAACTCAATTTTGCATGCACGTAGATTAAACTGTGTGGACTTCAGAATTTGTTCACATGCTGAGGGTTTTCACCGCGTAACTTGATAGGATCACATACATAATTATTATGTGAGAAGATGTCTCTTTTGGGATGCGGCAAAACCGATGAATCATTGCATGAATCGGTTGGTCAGATTTTCTCCGCAGACAGGATACGGTAGTTTTAAAGGAAAAGGGTCATTTGTGAGTGTGCTTTCTTAACGTGTCAAAAATACCTTCAACGTCAAAAGGATTACAGAGACGCCAATCTCCACACTCGAAGCCGAGACAATTCTTTGTAATTTAAGGCAATTATTTATATTTAATGTTCATACTTTACACTCAGATTCGTCATGTAATTTCCGCAACAATGGCGCAAAAGTGCAAAGGTGGTGTCGTAAGGTGACAGTAAGTATAGCATCATTGTTCCGTCTTCAGTCTAAGAATTCATAGGTGGCAGCAAGTGTGATGCGCCATAAACACTCTCAACGCTGACGGGAAAGTGCCACCGTGGACCCAGCTCTGTCACAGTCGGTCATTTCACAGTTCTCGCGTGTGAGTGATGTATTGAGGTTGGTTTGCTGTTTTCAGCTTCATGGATGACTGACTGTGATTATTTTTAGTCAGTGGACAAGACTTAATACTTGAAGAAGTAAAATGGTCTCTCCGATTAAAGACCGGTTCATTTCTGTTACAGTTAGTTTTGTCTTGAAATAATCTTAAAATGGAGGTCAATCCACAGAGTTTGCGAACACAAGTTTTGAAAAGGCGCGGTTTGAAAGGGGAGGAAGTCTTGAATTTCATGCAGAGTCTTAAAACATATGTTTCATTGCACTTTTCAGAATGTAGCTCATGCGTGCATGACGAGAGAGAGAGAGAGAGAGAGAGAGAGAGAGAGAGAGAGAGACAGAGAGAGAGAGAGACAGAGACAGAGAGAGAGAGAGAGAGAGACACACACAGTCACAGGCATGGACACGGATACGACGAGACACACAGAGACATTGACAGTCAGGCAGGGAGGCAAATAGAAAGACAGACTTTTGCCTGAGATTTCAAAAAAAGCCTGTTACTAATCACTCAAAATATCCATTCACTCAAGTTTGTGTGGTCTGTTTTGGCTGTCACTGAGTTCACTGCTAATCAGACGTGCGGGTGGCTCTTTATTCCTGAACGCGCACACACCTGGGATGCGCGACTCTGTTGCTGCTAGCTAACCCCCTAGCATATAACCACGTCATGTCCCAAATAGACACTAGTTCTGGGGATAGAAAACCAAGTTAGCATAGAAGCGATCCGAATTTTCCAGCAAAAATACAATAAAGTATTGAAAATGAAATGAAAAAAAAACGAAGGACATTGTACGTGACACACCATTAATGTTAACAGGAACACTCAGCCTGGGCCCTCAAAGGAAGGGAAGACTGCAAGCCCGATTATACACATGTCCTTTTGACTGTCGCTCTCTTATTTGCGCGCGCTTCAGATGCCTCACATATGAGTCATATCTTACCATTATATCCGCCATTTTATTAGGTCAACAATGAAAAGAAGGAAAGAAAAGCGGGTGAGTTGGGAGGTGAATGGGGTGGGTGTGGGAGAACAAATTGAGAGACCGTTTTCCCCCCGTCTTTCATTGAAGGTGATAAGGTTACAAGGTGTACACGGTGTCTTTTTTCGGTTGACTTTTCTTGGCAGATTCGGGTACCCTGTGAAAGAGATACGGGTGGAGATCGTTTGACGAACTCGTTCAGGTGGAATCGATCTATTCCTGAAGCCGAATTAGGCATGGGGTTTGTGTGAAATGTTAACAGGTGTTTTATTAGGCAATTTGTCCTGCGTTGGTTTTCTTAAGAAAATGACCCCGTCTTGGTGCAAGAAGCAATGAGTTATTTATTTATTTGCGGTTTTATTTCCTGCGATATCGAGAATGCGACACTTCTCTGCAATATCAAGAACGCGGATATAAGTAAAATTGTTGCAGCGCTCTTTAAACAACCCTAATTGTGCCTTAAGTGGAGAAGTGCACCGGGTAAAATGTCAACGGGTACAGGATAAGGGTTGACAGAGGTTAATGGACTATTATCGCCGTGTGTTTTATTCCTTGATATTTAGTGCGTCGTGTGGTAGAGATGAAGAGTGAGAGCTATTAGATTCGGGGGCTTGTTTGTGTGAAGAGGTGAAGAAGAAAATTTCAGTTTTAGGCCCTCATAGAAAAACGATTTGGGGCATGTGTTATATGTGTGGGAAAATATGTTTTGGGGCGCTCGCAAAGGATGGAGAAACTCAGAAAATGCTAGCTTCCATGTAACATTCATCTGAGCGGGAGGGAGCATGACTATCGTAACCTCACTGGGATTCGGCAGTGACGTCTTGATGACCTCCCTTTACCAGATGATGTCCCTTGACCTCAGGTTGTGTCCCCTGAAGCATTTTGACACCTGTCGTGTGGCGATGACAGTGCAATATTCAGGGTGGGGGTGAAGGGGGACGGCGGGGGAGAAGGCAACAACGATAGAGTCGAACACAGAAGTAAAAGTGGACACCAAAACCTTTATTTTTTATTTTTAATCAAATAGACGAAAACACGTTCTGGGGTCTGCCGACGGTATCGATAACGATGACGATGACGATGACGATGACGAAGGAGAAGAACGAAGGACAAAAGCATAAGAACAACACGAATTTAATTCGCTATGTAGCACTAACATTTTGATAATTAAGAAGATGGAGGACCACCAAATGCACCACTACTACCAACATCACCACCACCACCACCACCACCACAGCACAGTAGCAAGGGTAACATTGAAGAATGAACGATGGCAAACATGCAAGAGGAATGCAAATTCTCTATCGTTAGCTCTAGGCGACTGAACCACGCCTGGTCAAATAAAAGTGTCAGCAACAACTTTCCTCCGGCGAATATGCAGCAACGGCCTTTTTGTTTTGTTTTGCATGAACATTAATATCTTTACATGCGTTCGGTATTTTGTGATTCGTGTTGGCGAAAACCTCTCATAATCTGGGCACATGATTTATTTATGTCATAACATGGGAGATGCATTTCATGAATAATTCAGCGTTGGTTATGCGTGTTTGAGGCATACATGCGCGTGTGTCTGTGTCTGTGTGTGTGCATGTGGGCGTATTAGGTTACTACAGATGTCTTTCTTGATTTGTAGTCCACGACTAAATAAACGAAACAGAACATGTATTTTTAGAGAAAATGAAATGTTTACGGTGTTCAGTGTGATATAGTATTTTATTGCCTGTTACTTTACTTGCAAGGGAAGACCTCGAAGAAAGAACGTAAATGACAGAAGACTAAGAATGATGCTTTCAATGTATGGAATAAAAAATTAAATTAAAATGACGACGAAAGGAGAAACATGACGGTTTTGTGGTTTGGCATTCACTTCAATTGATTCTGTCACTGGTTCAAAGTATGGAGACATTTTAGTGCCAAAAGTGAGGATAGTAAAGACTACACAGACCACCGTGAACTGGGATTATTAAGTTCACTATGAAATCGCAAATTTAAGCTTTCGATTATAATTGACACATATTCTCTTTATCCCATCAACGAAGACTCTACTTCTGTCTATCAAGTTTTGGTTCCACATCAGAGGCAGAAGTCGGCGGTATTTGTCTGTACGAACATGCTGATTATTGATATTGCCATTGCAATCCACATCTTTTTCAAACCTGTTGTGGAATATTGGTCCAAAATTGTTAATAATTTTTGGGCTTGACAAAGTCGTTTTCTGCTTCATTCTGGCAACTTCATTGAAATTGAAAATGATACTGTATTCAGTATCAGTGTTCTTCTGTTCGGTTTACTTTTGGTACTAGTGTGTCGCCATACTCGGGTTCTGCACCGCGTGTGTTCTCGTTTGATATCTGATTGCAAAACCGTGGGAACCCTGTTTCTAATTCTTACAGCAAGATCAACTGGATTTTATACAGGGCTGATTTGATTTGAATGCTGGGTGATTCGAGCGATTATTTTCTTTATGAAGGCGTGGAATAAATAAGGCCTCGAATGGTGTGTTCAACACAGCATTGCAAATGAAGTGAAAAGAGAAAAATAAAGGTGCGGACTGGCGTTTTTAAGTCTTTCTAAAGATAATACAGCCGAGTATGGGAAAATTCAACTTACGTATAAATGCTATTCAGGAAAGCCTTTCTATTGCTGAGTATGGGAAATGTCAATTAACGTATCAATGTGAACCAGTGAAAACTGTCTACAGATAATAATCCTTTGTTCGGGAATTGCCAATTTGCGTATTAATGCACAGCAGTCCAACTTTTCAAAAATGAGTATTGCTGAGTGTGAGAAATGTCAATGAACGTATCAACGTGTAGCAGTCACATCCTTTTTAAAGATAATAGTGTTGGGTATGGGAAATGTCAATTTCGCATCAGTAATATTTATGTGGGTTTTTGCCGCTAATTTTCAATTCCTTTTATTCTTGCACTTTTTTTCTTCTTTTTTTCTCTGTCTTCTGAAACGGTTACTTTTCCCAGGGTGTGTCTGTGTGCGAACTCGCCCTTGGTTCCTTCTCCACTTACGCTGCGATAGAAATGCCTTGTTTTCCTACGCTCAGGTGATATGTGTTTCTTTTCAGCAGGACAAGGTTGAGTTATTCGACCACCTGGCTGGCGGTTGAATGAAGTGAAGTGGCGAACCGTATTGAGTGTGAAAAGACCCTTAGCGTTCGGGGCGGGTTTAAAGAGACAGACTCGCCACTTATTTTGTGGATTTTTTTCTCGTTAGCCTGTATCATACTATTTGAGTTTACCTTGTTACCTGATTTATATATCATTTCGCCATACGATCTGAAAATACAAGGGAAAACGGAAAAGAATTAAGATCAGTTCGAACGCAGACACTGACATAGAAACAGACACACACACACGCGCACAAGCACTGGCGCACACACACAAGCACAGGCGCACACGTACATACACACACACACACACACACACACAGGCGCACACACACACACAGGCGCACACGTACACACACACACACACAGGCACACACACACACAGGCACACAAGCACGTACTGCACGCACGCACGCACGCACGCACGCACGCACACGCACACACACACACACACACACACACACACACACACACACACACACACACACACACACACATTTGCATAACGCTCTGTCTGTTGGTGAGTGTATGTGTGAAAGAGGGAAAGAGGAACAAAAATAAAGCAATGTTTTGCCATTGTTGGTATGCACAAGGACATCGTATATCAGCATTTTCTCATTCCAAACTCGCTTTTGATACACCCCCTGCATGGAAACACGGGTACTTCATGAGAACAAGCACGCGAAGATATCAAAATGCTAAACACATTGAGAGTTGTAAATAGAAACTGTATGATAATAAGTGCAATTCTACAGCAGGCAGAAGTAAGGACAAATCGCTATCACCGCAATACCGCTTGTCGAGACAGCGTAAAGAGGGGGCCTTTTAGTTGGAGTGCGCTATGACTCATCGGCCAGACCCCCACCCTACCACCCCTTCCTCTCCCGGCTCCCCTTTTCCTCCTACCCAGCCTACAGCGACCACATTACACCTGAGCAGGTAACAACTGGCAAAATGCATCTCAGGTGATGAGCAGGGGGTGCGTGTGGCGAAGTGGTTAGTGCCTTCGCCGTCGTGTTTGATCGTGTTATGGGTCATAGAAGGTTGCATATTATACGAACGATGCTCCTGAGTTTACTATTTTGAGAGCAGAAGTGTGGCATTTTTTACAAGTGCACAAACACCTTCGCGTTTCAGGGGTATTTTTTTGGTGGACTTTTTCTTAGTCGGGTTGTAGCAAAGTGACTGTGAATGCTTGCTTGCATTTTTGGCGAGATTTTTTTTCGTGGAAATCTGGGTCTGTTATAGCATTTTATCTACAAACAAGTAGGTGTTGATGTTTGCAGTGTAAATATACCTTTCCTGTTATATGTTGGTTTATCTATGAAGGTTTTGTAAAAGGGGAACAAGGATGAATGAGTTGGAAAACTTTGAGTGTCAGTTTAAACCATGTGCTTGCTCGCTCTCTCTCTCTCTCTCTCTCTCTCTCTCTCTCTCTCTCTCTCTCTCTCTCTCTCTCTCTAGCTCTCTCTCTCTCTCTCTCTCTCTCTCTCTCTCTCTCTCTCTCTCTCTCTCTCTCTCTCTCTCTCTCTCTCTCTCTCTCTCTCTTGGCTGTAATTCTAGTCTAGTCGTGTGCCTTAATTTTGCAGCACGAACAGGGAAAGCCACATTTTAACAAAATATTAATGACAATTCGATAACAAATAAGTTGTAAAAGGGGAACAAGGATGAATGAGTTGGAAAACTTTGAGTGTCAGTTTAAACCATGTGCTTGCTCGCTCTCTCTCTCTCTCTCTCTCTCTCTCTCTCTCTCTCTCTCTCTTTCTCTCTCTCTCTCTCTCTCTCTCTCTCTCTCTTTCTCTCTCTCTCTCTCTCTCTCTCTCTCTCTCTCTCTCTCTCTCTCTCTCTCTCTCTCTCTCTCTCTCTCTCTCTCTCTCTCTCTCTCTCTCTCTCTCTCTCTCTCGGCTGTAATTCTAGTCTAGTCGTGTGCCTTAATTTTGCAGCACGAACAGGGAAAGCCACACTTTAACAAAATATTAATGACAATTCGATAACAAATAAGTTGATTGTTTTGTCATGTCATTCTGCGGAAGGTGAGAGAATGATGCTCGGAATGGTAGATGCAGTTTGCTGATAAGCTTCTCCAAGTTCATTCCATCGAAAACATGTCAAGAACGGGTTACACAAGGAGCCATACAAAGACAGGGAAACAAAAATAGTTAACCCCATAATAGTTTTATCAACGGAAAATGTCGCATGACCTCAGGGACCGAAAATGTTACCGTAATCAGTTTAAATCCTGTGGCCGGAGTTTTTACACGTACACATAACCGAAAACATTTCCTTACAGGAAACTGTAAAACAAGATCAAACATGTCAAAGATCAAACATTTTCACTGTCTCGTTACCCCCCCAACTTCCTCCTTGTCTTCCGGTGTGCTTGACGCTGTTGCTTCTTCGCCGGGGACTGGAAATAGGACGACTTTCTCACCAAAAATCGCTGTCGGCCAGTTTCTATAGTACATAGATGTTTCCGTCTGGCTTCGTGTCTCGCACGAATACTATCTCACAGTTGTTTCTGCCGGAGGACACAAGATCGAATCAATCAGGAAGCTCCGATGTTATACTGTGTGAAAATCGTGGGAAAAGTGAAACGATAGAGAGAGAGAGAGAGAGAGAGGGTGTGAGACTGAGAGAGAGGGAGAGAGAAGTCTGAAGTCTGAAGTCTGAATGTTTTAATGAGTAGCACATCTCAAGCACCAGCATACAAATGCACATAGTAAACAAAACAAGAACATCCTACTAGTAGGCCTATCGCCCTGTTTCATTTACGGATTATGGATTACGAATGGAAAGCGCCTTCATGACAAATGTAGAAAAACGTAGCAATAGCGGCTTACTAGTGTTTGAAAACAGCATGGTTAATTTAAACAATGATGGGATTCTAGTGTATTTTCGTGGAATATAATATTCTCTTAACTCAGCATATTTCGGGCATACTAAAACGAAGTGGACTTCATCTTCAACACTGCCACAACAAAATGGACAAGATAAATCAGCGGAGGTTGCATTTAAATTAAAGCGAAATCGATGCACTTTCAGAGGAGATACTCCCAATCTAAGTCTAATCAGAAGATTTCTCGCTTTAATATGTTTCAAATCACTTAAATAGTTGGATAATGTTAGGGTTGATTTGAAGGTTCTGTACAGGGAGAAACGTTCACTTCCTTGTACATTGTCAAGCCAGGTTTGCTTATAGGATGAAATAAGTGTTTCTTTAAATGCTGTTAGGAACGCCCTCTCATCGCCAACACCTTGGTTTTCCCATACTTCATCAAAACCGTACATGTACAGAGTGTAACAGATCGAGGAGGCCCATGTTTTCTTATTTTGTTCATGGAGATATTTCAGATAAAGAGAGGGAGAGAGAGAGACTGAGAGAGAGAAAGAGAGAGCGAGTTTTTGAAGGAGGGGGAGCAAGAGGAGAGGGGTGGGAGTGTTGCAGAGATTTGCGGACAGTTTGAAATTCCGCACGTGCATGCCGCGTGCTTGAAGTGCATGTCAAGTGCAACAGATTGTTGTTTGGGTCTCCCGGGTACCGCAGTGCTTGTTGTCTTGGTAACCTAAGCTGTGTACATGTCTTGGGATGCGTTATCATAGTTTTGACATCAGTGTGTTTTGAGGAGAACCGTTTCTCGCAAGACGCACGCATTTGGCGCACGAGAGAGAGAGAGAGACTGGAGAGAGAGAGAGAGAGAGAGAGAGAGAGAGAGAGAGAGAGAGAGGAGAGAGAGAGAGAGAGGGGGGGGGGGGGAGGGGGGGGGGGGGGTGTGGGCAGAGAGAGAGAGAGTTCCTTTTTGTATTACAGTTTTGTTTTATTTTGGCAACGTTCTTTTCTAAGTGAGTTCTTTGACCCCCTGGATATAAATCTAAAGTATTTAAAGCTACCGTTTGAAATGTGAGATTCTCGTGTTGTCATCGGATAGCTACATACTGCCCAACAATTTGTAATTGAAATCAATGTGTCTTGAAAACGGGACTAAAGCCGATGATCAGTGAACTCCAGGAAAATGAGCTGTGCGGGAGTTCTTGCGTCAGTCATTCCGCCTTTTCTGCATTTCAACCATCGCTCAGCAGGTGGTCTTTTACGTAGGTGGGAACCACAGGCACTTGATAATGATCGAAACTGTTTATCAGTGCTATGCTGTAAAAGGTTGCTCACAAAGTTATGCTTTACCTGCTAGACTCTCTCTCCCTCTCCGACCCCTTTCCCCCAATTCCCGCATCACACAAACATGTACACACATACACAATCTCACACACACACAATCGCACACACACACACACACACACACACACACACACACACACACACACACACACACACACACACACACACACACACACACACTCTCTCTCCCTCTCAGTCTCTCTCTCTCTCTCTCTCTCTCTCTCTCTCTCTCTCCCTTCTACCCCCCGCTCTCTCGTATCAACCCAAACAAGAACACAAACACGCACACACACACACACATACACTCTCTCTCTCTCAGTCTCTCTCTCTCCCTCTCTCTCTCTCTCCCTTCTACTCCCCACTCTCTCGCATCAACCCAATAAAGAACACAAACGCGCCCACACACACGCACACACACACACACACACTCTCTCTCTCTCTCCTCTCTCTCTCTCTCTCTCTCTCTCTCTCTCTCTCTCTCTCTCTCTCTCTCTCTCTCTCTCTCTCTCCCTCCCCCATCTCACGCATCAACCAAATCAAGAACAAAACACAAGTTCCGTAGCCTGTAGTGTAAAAATGCCGTGAGTATTTTTCGGGCCAGAGCTTTCGTGATTGGAGGTCCTAATCATCTGTGACAAGCTGTCTGGAACCATGGAACAAACAAAAAAATTAGAAAAGAGGTAAGAAGTAAAGATATATTGCTAAGATTTGGTGAGATAGGAAGATGATAAGGAAGGTCAGGAACGGAAGGGAAGGAGGGGGGGGGGGGGAAGGGAGGGGGCATAAAGGTGAAGCAACAAAAGGAAACTGACGCATGTTCAACTATGATGCGTGTGTGTTTGCGTGTGTGAGTCGTGTGTGTGTGGAGAGAGTCGATTTGATCATTAAATTAAGTTGCTTTTGGATGTGGGTGCGCGCGCGCGAAGAACAGACGGTCTAGAAAGTCATCGTAACCGCGAAAATGCAAACAGTGTATACAAGAAGGTTGAGGGATGGGGTGGGGGGTGGGTAAGGCAGGGTGGTTAGGGTGTGGAGTGTGTCTTGGAGATGATCGAAGAGCTGCTAAATCCGATCCCAGCGGCAGCAGAGACATTGACTCTTCCGCCCTTGGTTCTGGTCCAAGTCTGGCGGCAACATCAAAGGCGCCATACCTGTGGCATTGTCTGCATGGCGCTTACCTTTGCCACAGGAAGCTCTCCCCACCTCTCCCCACCACTCCCTCCTCCTTCCCCTTCTGCGTCCCTTCTTCTCCCCCCCCCCCCCTCTCTACCCGAGACTCCCTCAGTCTTAATTCCCTACCTCTTCCTCCTCTTTCTCCGCCTCCACCTCCTCCACCTCCTCCTTTTGCACCCCTACCTCCTCCATCCCCTCTCTTCCCCTCCCCCTCCACCTCTTTCCTCTTCCTTCGTCATCTTCTGCGTTCAGTTTCCACCTCACCCCATGCAGTGTGATTTTAGATATATCAAGGGTGGTGTAAGCTGTTTCAAACATGGGGAGGCATATTTTGGGGTTGAAAATGAAAGATGTGTTCCTTGTTTTTTTGTGTCTTTTTCTTTTGTTTTCTTCTTCGTTTCATTTATTCATTTTTCTTTGATTCCTTCTTTTGTTTGATATCTGTCTGTCTTTCTCAGTTTCTGTCTGTCTGTTTAGTCTCTGTCTGTCTGCCTGTCTCTCTCAGTCTCTCTGTCTCTGTCCCCTCCCCCCTCCCCCTCTCTCTCTTTCTCTCTCCCTCTCTTTCTCTATCTTGCTCTTATAATGTTTTCATGTTCTGTTTTGTATTCATGTTAGTTAGCAAGGACAGATTGTAAGACAAGGCAACGCCTAAAATCTCCATCCTTCTGTAATAAAGTTTAATCAATCAATCAATCAATCTCTCTCATGATTTTCCCTCATGCTGCAGTATTGACTGCTGAGGTGGTTGTTTCCAGTGAAAAAAAATCTCTTTCCCTTGTCTTGTCTTCTCTCTAATATGTTTGATAACGACTCTGTTTCAGGCCTATGACATGATCCCACCAGGGCAAAAGTCAATATACGAACTTAGCGACAATCATTATTTTTGTCTTTTCTATGTTGCAGGCAATTCTCAAGCTTCAACGGTGAAGCCCCTCCTCCAGGCTACCCGGGGCCCCCTCCGGGCCCACCCCCAGCCTACTTCGCCCCACGCGGGGACCACCCTTCGCCCCACTCCCCTTCTCACCACCCTGTCTACGGACCCCCTCCCACTCTTCCCCCACCACCCCCACCACCACCTCACACAACATCATCATCAACATCGCCGCCAGCCAGTCACTTGGTTGACCTGTCTCACGCCGACCGTGACGTTCAAAATGCCCCGCTCAACTTGTCGTTGTCTAGCAGTCCGACGTCAGTGTCGTCGTCATCGGCAGCAGCATCGTCCCGACAGCCCCCGAGGCCGTCGGTCATCGCCTGCATGTTGTCGTCGTCGTCATCGCCTGTGTCCAGTAGAGGCAGCAGCCCGCGGAATCAGAACGGTCACAACAACAATGTCTGTGCCAGTCCTACTGGTGGAGATAGTAACCAAGGTAGGATTATCTGTGTGTGTGTGTAGGGGGGGGGGGGGGGGGGGAGGGAGAAGGTGTTTGTCGGAAACAAGGGCAAGTGGTGAAATGAAGAAGGTGAGGGAGTGAATGTGAGGTTGAGGTGGTGGTGGGGTTTATAAGTGAGAGAGAGAGTGGTGGAGTGAGTGAGTGGCTGTTGTGTTGGTTTTAAGTTATTGAAGTATTTTGTGTGAACTGTGTGTGTGACTGTGTGTGTTTGTTCGGTATGGGTGTGAACGCTGATTTTTGCAGGAAGCACTTTATGACACAGGCAGATGGGAACACAGATAAACATAACTCAGACACACTCTCTCTCTCTCTCTCTCTCTCTCTCTCTCTCTCTCTCTCCCTCTCTCTCTCTCTCCTCCCACCTCATGTTATAACCTGCATATCATTGCGTTGTTCACAGAATCAGACCCTGCAATCGAGGAACACTTCCGTCGTTCACTGGGAAAGAGCTACGGCGATTCCATTCCCAAGACAACCGCCACTTCCGCCACCACCTCTGTTCCGGCCAATGTCTCAATTACAGGTAACGATATTTACCATACTTCTACTGCGTTAGTGGTCTAAACCTCCCATGTACACGAGTTGTGTGTTTTTACAATATTTCCGTTTTTACCCCGCCATGTAGGTAGCCATACGCCGACTTAGGAGGAAATATTTACTATTGATTCCATTGAAGATGATGATTACATTGCCTGTTGTGGTCAAGCAATGGCCTGTGATGGAAAAATCAAATTTAATGTGACATGTTTAATTTGATCATCGTATGCTTCACTTAGAGACAGAAAAAAACTGGTTATCAGTGGTGGAGACTTTTTCCCCGCTGATAATATTCACTTTATTTAGTGCCTGCAAGAAAATGTGCTGCCAGGTACCATGTTGGATAGGGTTTGTGTGCAAAGGGGAACAACTTTGCTAAGCATTCATTTTCCAGTATTTCCAAGTAAGTAGTGGAGTTATCTGCCACTGTCATATAACTGCTGACACAACCAGGCATTCGTGTGCCTTTTGTTTTTTGTGTGTGTGTAATCTTTTAAGAGTTGTATAGTTTTTGATTTAGTAAAATGTTTAAAAAAAGACATTACAAACAGTTAATTCAACTGCATTCACAGATTTTGACATTTAAACAGTTATGTTTTTGGCTCACGTAAGTGTAGCCTATGCGATCGTAACTTTGTCTGTTTGTGCGTGTGTGTGTGTGTTTGTTTGTGCGTGTGTATGTCTGTGGTAGAAACTTTAACATTTCGTCATTTGAAGACGTCACATTATGACGTAAGAGGGTTAGATGTCACGCGAAGGAATTACTGAAAGTCTCGGTCATTGTTATTTTGAGCAGGCCGAGACTAGTTGGCAGTCGTGTCCCTGTAAGTAGGCTACATGCAGACAGACAGATCTAGATCTAGTGTCTCGCTTTCTTGCACAGTGTCACCTATGCTTACTGTGTGTGTGTGTGTGTATGTGTGACGGAGTGATTGAGTTTGTGTTACTGTTTGTCGATTTCTTACGTGAGCCTTGAAGGCTTCGCCTCTTGTTTATTCTGTCCTGTACATGCATTGACAGACTTTGACGTTTCCCATATAAATCAGTCCTCAGTGCTGCCACTGTAATGCAGCCAAGAGTCGTATGTTAATCAAGTGACAAACAATGTTTATTGTTTACATGAAACCTCATCTGTTAGCAGTGAGACATATACATCAATCCTCTTTTCTTTCTTGCCAACAGAATCTGTGGACGACCACTTTGCCAAGGCGCTGGGCGACTCCACATGGAAAGCCATCAAATCCCAGAACGACCCCTCCCTTAACGCTTTCACAGGCTCCGTTGACGATCACTTCGCCAAAGCCCTGGGCGCTAACACCTGGCGGAGAATCAAGGCGGAGACAGAGAACTCAGAAAACTCCAACACCAGCAGCACCACCGGCAGCAACAACAACAACAACAACATCAGCAATAACAACAGCAACAATCACAGTCCTAACAGCTCTGCATCAAACACCCCTCCTCATTCAAGGTCGTCTCTGGGTGCTCCTGTTGCCACTTGACTGAGATGAAAGTGTTCTGAGGGAAAAAAGACAGCAAAAAGGCTGATAGCTAACAAGACTGGGGGATGCCAGTGTCGGAACTGATTTCAGCGTTATGTGTACACATTTCATCATCTAGAAAAAATTAAGATTATTTTGAATGAAAATTGAACGAAAGTTTCTTACTGAAACTGGTTCTGTATCACATTGGGGAAAGGTTTAAATCTGAGATGTCAGAAAATTATTTTAGTGTCAGGACTGATTTCAGTGTCACGGGTACACTTCATTATTAGAGGAAAATTCCTTCAGATGAAAACTGTTGTTTGAATTTAATTTTTGTTTGGAACTGGTGAAAGGTTGAAATCTAAAACTGATTTTAAAATGAAACAGATGATACAGTATGATCTAATTTCAAATGACGCAACTGAAACGGTTCAGTATAGATGATTTCAGATTGAGTAGAACTCTTAGTTGCATAGAACTTTTAGTCTGTCCGACAAGCAAGAAACAACCTTGTCTCCAACCCAATGTCTACAGGATCTGTGCAGAATCTACTTGATTTCTACAGATTCCAGTAAAACAAACATAGACGAGACATTTCGTTCTGTGAACAATTTCCTCAAAACAGATCTGGATGCTGATTTTAGTGCTCGCATTTGTGGGTAAGAACTGATACCAGTCACTTGCACAACACTGCATACTGCAGCTGTTTTACAGTGGTGTTTGTTCTGTCTGGACACTGGTAACATTGTGCTGAAATGAGAACAAATAACTTGTGCCTGATCCAGACATTGGAACGACTATGTCTTCTTCTTTGTTGATCATTAAAATGACAGTGTGAATCGTATCTCATTTTGTGAAGATGATTGTGTTTTGTTGAAGTACCATACAGTCCCTGAATGCTGACAGTATTAACAAGTACACACTTTGTCATCATCAGTTGTTTAAACTTGACAGATTACATCAAGACAAGGTCTTCATGTGTCATGGTACAAGACATTGTGAAAAGGAGTTTAACACCTCAAGCCGTTGGGAAAATGATAGGCATGGACTATCATCTGTGCTACTACTAGAAAATGCTGAAGAAAAGACTGCCAAATCATCTGTACGAGACAAGACAGCAGATTGTCGCTATACTTGTGAGGTTTCTCCAGCTGTGTATAAGGTGCTCAGAGACTTTCTATGACTTGCCATATACTTAACTACATGTATCATGGAACATGGTTGTTAGTCTTAGGGAATGTTCTGGCTTCGTAATCATTGCACCATGTCTGTTTTTTGTACAGTTATTTTGTCTAAATCCGTGATTCTTTGCACTGGGGATCAGATCAATTTAATGGTAAAAATCAGGAAGTTGGCACTTTGGAAATGAGTAAAGTCAGTTACAACAGTTATCCTGACTCAGTTTGAAGGAATTGAAGAAAAAGGCTTCGTTAAAATTGATTGTATTGACAATTTGGCCATTTTGTACACAGTCCCATTGAAGCAGTGGTGCAACTGGTGTGGCATGGCAAAAATATCCTTTATAACAATTATAGTCACTGTGTATAAAGACCGCAGGCGTCAAAAACATTAAAATTCTCAAATATGTATTTTACGTAGACCAAATATGATTTGAATTTTGTAAAGTATAGAACAGTGTGAAAACGGTCAATATATATTTTCCCCCTTTACTTTTATTGCGTTCATTGTGCAACAGGTGGTGTGTGATGATGAAGTCATAGCCCTGTCTCGAAACTGCCAAAGCCAATGTAACTGCACTGAAGAATAAAAAGTTTAAAAAATCAAAAAATATCCCTGCCATTTAATTCTTTGTGCCACCTTTCCTGTCTGTTTTGTTTGTTCTTTATCGCTTCAGTCCTGGCTAAAGGGGCGGGGATATAGCTCAGTTGGTAGCGCGCTGGATTTGTATTCAGTTGGCCGCTGTCAGCGTGAGTTCGATCCCAGGTTCGGCGGAAATTTATTTCAGAGTCAACTTTGTGTGCAGACTCTCTTCGGTGTCCGAACCCTCCCCCCGTGTACACTACATTGGGTGTGCACGTTAAAGATCCCACGATTGACAAAAGGGTCTTTCCTGGCAAAATTGCTTAGGCACAGTTAATAATTGTCTACCTATACCCGTGTGACTTGGAATAATAGGCCGTGAAAGGTAAATATGCGCCAAAATGGCTGCAATCTACTGGCCGTATAAAATTTCATCTCACACGGCATCACTGCAGAGCGCCTAGAACTGTACCCACGGAATATGCGCGATATAAGCGTCATTGATTGATTGATTAATATAAAATCCCAACTTTACTCATGTAGGTTTACTCGTTGCTTCACATTACAGAAAGGAGGGGGTATTTTTCGTTTTAGATACATGTACCATTTCATCATACCAGTCAGTTTCTGGTTGATTTGAATTTGGTAGTTAAAAAAAAAGTCCAGTTTTGTTTAAAAGTTGTTTCAAAATGTATATATGCAAATTGTCTTCAGAATTTACAAGTACGACTTCATGTGGCTAAGCTTAGTGTATTGTGTTATAGAATGCACATCAGAACTTTCTGTTCAAAGCGTTGAAGATACTCTCCTTCATGAGAAAAACCCTTATGTAACTCACCACAGACTTGTCGGTTTTACATGGGAGAAGAGCATATCATTCCTCTTGGATGCATGGGAAAATGTATGTACAACCTAGCCACTTTCTGTGTGAAATGTACAACCTAGCCACTTTCTGTGTGAAATGTACAACCTAGCCACTTTCTGTGTGAAATGTACAACCTAGCCACTTTCTGTGTGAAATGTACAACCTAGCCACTTTCTGTGTGAAATGTACAACCTAGCCACTTTCTGTGTGAAATGTACAACCTAGCCACTTTCTGTGTGAAATGGGAATTTTTTGCTTCATTCATATCATAACTGACACCAGTTTTAATCTGTGAATTGAATTCAGCAGACAGTTCCCATTGTGCCAAAGAAAAAGCAAGGTCATCGATTCTTGGTGTGTGTCTAAATGGAAGGATGCTCTTACACTATGTAAAAACTTGTACTGGCCTGTGGTAGTTTACAGGATGGGTTACGCAGACCTGTTTACCAGTACGATTTGGGCGTATTTTGTACCCCAAATTATTATCGGTACAACAATACGCGACACACGCACAAAATACGACTAAGAAAAAGTCTAGAATACGTTTTCCGGTGTTGGTGTGCTGATTACGGGATGGTACAACTGATACCGGTTTCGGTCTAAGGGAGATAACCCTGACAGCGAGTCTTCAGCTGTGCAAACCTCGTTCAGTTGTTGGCACGTGCGATCGTCTGGACAATCGTGGCAAAATGAAGCAGAAAATTTTGCCAGTTTCGGGTGACTGTACCAAGTCTAAACAGCAGAAGCAGCACATTTTCTTGGAGAAATATAAGAAAGAGCCAGGAATTGTGGAGTCTACTGTGGGAAACAGTCATGCACACTGCAAGTATTGTAGGCCTAAATCAGATTTCTCCGTTGCCTATGCCGGGAAATATGACATCGAACGACACTGCAGTTCCAAAACTCACCTGGACAAGGTTGCTACAAAGAAATCCGCTAAAAGCTGCCAAGGAATTATAAAGTTCATTCCCGCAAAGCTAATCCTGCCAGAAGAAAAGGCTGTAGTCCGTGCTGAAGCAATGTTTTCTGAGATAATTGTAAAAATGAACTTGCCACTGTTAACCGCAGATGTTATTTCACGAAGTTCATCTTTTCATTATTAATCTGTTTGGAAGACACTGGTTATAATGCTACAAACTGACAGGTAAATAAAATTGTTTTATCCCTGTTGTATTGGAAGGAGTTAAATTCTGAAGGTGTTCACAAGACATGCTATTCTTACACAAACACGTTTGCACCCACGCGTACATTTTCCCTAGCCCATATGGCTTTGCTTGCAAAGTACACCAACCTTTTAAAAAATACACTCAACTGTTTGGGAAAGTACTCTTGCTTCTGGTTTAAAGTAAACAGGTCTGGTTACGGGTGAAGGATTGTAAAACTTTTTTTCCTGAATGTGATATTTCTGTGTACAATGGTTTCACAGCAGTTTGTGATTTGATCAGATTGTGTTCTGTGTGTATACGAGATTGTATTTACTGACAGACTTTCATGACATGAATTTTGTGGTGAATGTGTAAGCTTACATATCTGCTATTATGTGCGCCTTGTGGTGAGATATATGTGTAAGCTTACATATCTGCTATTATGTGCGCCTTGAGTCGCCTTGTGGTGAGATATGTGTAAGCTTACATATATCTGCTAGTATGTGCGCCTTGAGTCGCCTTGTGGTGAGATATGTGCGCGTTATAAATTCTCGTATTATTATTATAATTATGTGCTGCATTCACAGGCACTAGACCTGAGACTGGGGGAAGGAGAAGAGGGATGTGTTTGATGGTTGTACAGTGGTACCTGTGATGAAAGGACACCCACAGGCACTAGACCTGAGACTGGGGGAAGGAGAAGAGGGATGTGTTTGATGGTTGTACAGTGGTACCTGTGATGAAAGGACACCCACAGGCACTAGACCTGAGACTGGGGAAAGGAGAAGAGGGATGTGTTTGATGGTTGTACAGTGGTACCTGTGATGAAAGGACACCCACAGGCACTAGACCTGAGACTGGGGGAAGGAGAAGAGGGATGTGTTTGATGGTTGTACAGTGGTACCTGAAATAAAAGGACACCCTTGGGACCAGCTAAAAGTGTCCCTCCATAACAGGTGGCCTGTCCTGACAGGTGTATTGTAGTCAAGATAAGAGAGGAAGGGACAACAGAAGATGTCCTTTCTTGGCGGCCTGTCCTCTCATCAGAGGGGCCGGCCCCACATTGCAGGTACCACTGTTTTGTCCTTACCATTACAGCTATATTTTAGTCCAGATAATAATCACACAGATTGAACATTGTTTTGACTGCAGATAATTCTTCATCTGTACACGTGTCCATATCTTTTTGTTCTGTTTTCTAACTTGTGCTTCAGAGGATCTGATTATGTTTTTTTGTGTACAAAATGGCAATCACTTACAAATATGACATTCTGTTTCACTGCAGGTTTTGTGTATAGAATGTAAAGGTATAATAACTGTTGAAGTTGTCTTTGCTTTGTTACTTTCCTGTGACGGGGTCGTTACTTATAGATTTTACCTCAGTTTGTCTTATTTGCTAGTCCACTTGCTTTGAGAGAGTGATATGGGGAGAGAGTGAGAGAAAGGGGGGGGGGAGAGGGGGGTTACATGTACATGGAGAGTGTGTGTGTGTGTACACGTGCATGACAGAGGGAGAGAATGAACAGTTTTCCGCATCACGCATTCTTTTGTTCTTTTCGCATTCATTCCATGTTTATTCTTCCATACATTTCTTCAGTTCCTCTTTATATTTTTACTTTGTTTTTTGTGCCTTTTCTGGTATGACAGGGGGTCTCTTTCATACGTAGGAGATTCACTACACAGGAGAGAATAATATCTTTCTTCCTTCATTTCTTCATGCAACAGAGACTTGCACTGATTTCAAGAAATCATTTTCATAGTGGAGCAGAATTGTGTACAGTAATGATTATGTATGCGTATGCTGTGGCAGATGTGATTTTTGTTGTTCATGAATACCGGTTACATTAAAGGTGAATAAACTTGTCATTTGATGAGATTTGTGGAAGTGATGTAAAAACAAAAAATTGATGTTTCAACTTTGCTGATGTTCTGAAACTTTTCTGTACTGGTGTGCAAAAACAGAGTATCTGTACAGTACGTTTTGTTGTGCTATGCGATCCAAGTTGAAAATAAAACAACTTGACAGCATCTTCAAGTTATGCTTTAGTGTGTATGTGTGTGTGTGTGTGTGTAAAAACATAGCTGTAGAAATCAATGAAGAAGAGATGGCTTGTCACACTGGACACTACACTTTTTGCTGCGACTTTGAAACAAATTTTTTATTTTGAACAAGGATATTGTCTCATTTAAGGATTTGTTTTTTTTTAAATCACATAATCGACACAAACAGACAATTTCAAATACGCAAACACTTTTGCAAACTCACACACACACTATCACTCTCTGTATATCTCTCTCTCTCTCTCATCGGTCTAATGCTGGCATTGTGAAGCGAAGGGCCGATCTTGAAGATGAAAATGTGGAATGTTTGTGGGTGGAGTTGAAAAATGGTAAATCCTCGCCTTTGTTAATATGTTATATATATCGGAATCCTGCTGAAACAACAAGTTGGAATGATGATTTTGTTTCAATGATGGACAGAGCAAAACGTCGGGATGAGAATGTACTATTGCTTGGTGATTTTAACATTAATTTACAGAGACCCCAAACAACTTGGGGCTCAACCACTGCTCTATTTGGCCTTCACCAGCTAGTTAAAACCCCTACCAGAGAAACCAATAATTCATCTACCCTTATTGATCACATTTATACTGATGATAAGACCACTGTTTCAAATGTACAAGTAGTACACTCCACTTTCAGTGATCATTATTCTGTTTTTTGCTCGATTGTTCTGAGATTGCCCAAATCACAGCATAAAGGTCATACAACTATCGAGTACAGAAGTTTTAAATACTTTGACGAGTCTGCCTTTTTCTGTGATCTTAATCGAGCGCCATTTCAAAGCGTATTTAATTGTAGTAACGCAGATGATGCTTGCAATCTTTTCCATGAGATTTTGTGTTCCATTATTGATAAACACGCTCCACTACGTCAGCATAGGGTGAAACATCCCCACCTGCCCCCTTGGTTGACATCGGACATTATTGAGGCTATGGCGTTGCGTGATTTCTTTAAAGAACATAACATGAAAAGCGAGTACAAATTACAAAGGAATGAAGTTTTGAAAACGGTAAAGCAAGCAAAAGCAGATTATTTTAATAAATTGCTTTCTGATAAGAGAGATACTTCTACAATTTGGCGAGCAATGAATGAAGTTCTTGATAAATCTCGAAAGAGATCGACCAATTCTCCGTCACAAATGATGATATGATATGATATGATATGTTGACAGACTGGTACTTAGGCTGTTGAGCCTTTGTTTGATCTTTTGATCAGTTGCTATCCTAGCCTAACTTTGGGCTAGGTAACCTACACGATCTTTTGACCAGAAGATTTTAATCAACACTTTATTTCCCTCGCAGAGAAACTGAAAGCCTGTCTCACGCAGAATGAGTCCCTTGATATTGATGTCTCTCTAGAAAAATTAAAAACATTTTGTGGACGAAAGTTGACTCAAAACGAAACGTTTTCTATTCCACCCATTACTGTCCACGAGGTTGGAAAACTGATAGAACAGATGGCGAATAAAAAGTCAATGGGTCCCGATAAGATTCCTGTCCGGTTGCTCAAACTTGCTTTACCATACATAATTGATTCACTGACTTATGTCTACAACCTTGGCATACAAAAAAACGTTTTCCCCTCTATTTTAAAATGTGCCAAGGTAGTGCCACTCCCAAAAAGCAAGGATCTTACGGACCCTAACAACTTTCGACCAATTTCCCTCTTACCTGTTTTATCTAAGCCTTTGGAGAAGCATATTCAGAAATATTTACTGGAATATATGGAACGAATGAATTTGTTTCATCCATTTCAGTCTGGATTTTGCTCTAAGCATTCATGCCACACTGCTCTCAGCTCTTTATGTGAAACTTGGTTATCAGCTATTAATGAGTCCGAAGTAACAGGAGCGTTATTCCTGGACTTTAAGAAAGCCTTTGACCTTGTAGACCACTCCTTATTATTAAAGAAATTACAATGCTACTTAAAAGATGACTCTGCTTGTGCCTTCTTCGAATCATATCTTTCAAAACGGACACAATATGTATTCATCAACTGTAAAACTTCGTCGAATGATTTTGTCAAAAGTGGTGTGCCTCAAGGATCTGTATTAGGACCGATATTGTTCTGTACTTATATAAATGATTTACCTCTACATGTGTCAGATGAGAAAGTAAGATGTGAGTTCTTTGCGGATGATTCATCAATCCATACCAGTCAGAAGTCTTTGGTAGCCGTCAACCAATCTCTTCAAACAAGTATAGATGAGATGACAGAATGGTGCACCACTAATGCAATGGTTATTCACCCTGTTAAGACGAGAAGTATGGTGATTACAACTAGACAAAAACACCAATTAAAACCCTTACAGCTTCAACTGTCAATTGATTCAACTCAAGTGCAACAAGTTAAAGAGCATAAATTATTAGGGGTTACCGTTGATCAAGAATTGAAATGGCAAACTCACTTGAGTAAAATTTGCAAATTAGTATCTAAAAATTTGTAATTATTGTCTAAATTAAAGACATTATGCCGATGTGGAAGCACTCAAGTTGTTTTATTACGCCCACATAATGCCCCATATCAACTTTGCTTCAACACTTTGGGATAACTGCATTTAAATGCTGTGTGTCCTGCTTGTTCGTTTTGCCTCTCAGCGTCGTATTTAACTTGCGAAATGCTGAACGTTCGCTTGCTCGTTCGTCTCTCTGTGTTGTGAACGTTTGCATGTTCGTTCTGTCTTTCAGTGTTGAGTCTACGTGTTGTTGCCGTGTCTGTCTTGTGTGTGAAACAGAGCAGGAATTATATAAGCTTACATAAGAAAAGAGCCGTAGGTGCTATAGTTACTAATCGGAGTAGTTGGGGGTTTTGTACAAATTGTCATTGAACATGACATTGCAATCGCTTTCAAACTCGCGCAAGAACAAACATATAAAGGGAAACATGACAGAAAATATGGGTAGCAAATGTGAAGAGTACAGACAAACCAACAAAGGAATTCATACAAACGGCAAAGCGAAAGTACAATTTGTTCGCAAAGCCAATGGACGGTCTAAGGGAAGCAATTCATTACTTGACATTTGACAACTCTTTGCTACCGAAAGGTAGCTTCCTTCAACGGTTCACGTGACTTTATGACAACAGCAAACATGGAGGTTACAGGGAAGTGCAGCTTGTTTTGTAAACTTCTTTTTAGTGCCGTGTGTCTTCTGACAACTTTGCACACTGCACAAACATCACACGTCGTCTCTTTCAATCAGCTAGACAGTGATCTGGTTCCTAGTGATTTATCAGAGACTATTCGGCACACACGACGGAAAAGAAGTGACGAAACGAATTCCGAACGAGAGGATGCCCAGTGTGACAGCCAGCGAGAGAAATTTCAGAACGCAATTACGGGTGGGAAACGTCTGGAAACAACGGTAATTCTCTCATTGATACTTCAATCTTTTCTGTTTTATCAAGATTAGATCATGCGTAGAGGACTTAGAGAAGATTGCTTGCCCCCAACTTCGGAAAGAAGTCTCATAGTCCTAGTCAGCTGAGGTTTGCGTGTCCTGTCCCATGACTAAACAATACACGCCGTCTGCTATTCATCGGCCGTTGGTTTGTGTTTCGGTTTGACTTAAAAAAAAACCACGACTTCTGATGTTCTGCGTTTTGCAATGTCATGGCGGACTGTTCTAACTGTAAGCAGCGCAAGAGGAAATGCATGTTCATGTTGTCAGAAAATAAGGAAAACTCTGTCATTGTGTAGGCCTAATGTTATGAAAGTGTTTTGGCCATTGTGTATACAAACACAATAACCTGGATTTGGATCTGACATTATGTACAGTTGTCAGTATTCTTGCTGCTAGTGTTATGAACAAGAGATAGCAATGTGTTGAAACTTTTCTAAATGACCCAGAGTACTTTTAATAATACTAATAGTCTTTACATCAACTTATCAAGACCGTAACTGGATTGATGCAGAAAAGAGAAGGATTCAGTTGTAGTTGTACCCCTGTTTCTCTTTTTAGTTTTATAGCCTAAAAATCAGAGGTGTGAGTAAATTTATACTGTAATACATAATGTACCAGAAAGCATGTCCAAGAAAAGATGATCTTCAACTTCAAGTCAAAGTAGCATACATTCTTAAAATGGGGGTTCTGATTCTGAATGGAGAACAAGGTTTGGTTTACAATGGCGCATTAAATCTGAAAATTATCAATGAGAATTTCATTCAGTGCGTCTAAGGGCGCATTGAGAGCTCAGATGGTACCAGATTGCGCCATTTAGCTGAACAGAAGAAAAAAGTATTTAAAGAGGGCAGGGGGTATGGCCATGGACCCCATCTGCCCTGCTAGGGGCTTTGCACCTTCCACTTTATCCCATCACAATAATAAATATATTTGTTTGAGGGGTTCAAATGTCCCATAGTCTTTTTCTCCCAGACTGAACCCTGGGAGAGGTATTGTTTTTCTGGTTTTCGAGTGACTGTTCATGCCGTCATGCAGTGTTTCCCAACCTAAAAACAAGTCGCGTAAGGCGAAAATACAACATTTAGTCAAGTAGCTGTCGAACTCACAGAATGAAACTGAACGCAATGCAACGCAGCAAGACCGCATACTCGTAGCATCGTCAGTCACCCGCTCACGGCAAAGACAGTGAAATTGACAAGAAGAGCGGGGTAGCAGTTGCGCTCAGAAGGATAGCACGCTTTTCTGTACCTCTCTTTGTTTTAACTTTCTGAGCGTGTTTTTAATCCAAAGATATCATATCTATATGTTTTTGGAATCAGGAACCGACAAGGAATAAGATGAAAGTGTTTTTAAATTGATTTCGAAAATTAATTTTCATATTAATTTTTATATATTTAATTTTCAGAGCGTGTTTTTAATCCAAATATAACATATTTATATGTTTTTGGAATCAGCAAATGATGGAGAATAACATGAATGTAAATTTGGATCGTTTTTAAAAAAAATGTTTTTTTTTACAATTTTCAGATTTTTAATGACCAAAGTCATTAATTAATTTTTAAGCCACCAAGCTGAAATGCAATACCGAAGTCCGGGCTTCGTCGAACATTACTTGACCAAAATGTCAACCAATTTGGTTGAAAAATGAGGGCGTGACAGTGCCGCCTCAACTTTCACGAAAAGCCGGATATGACGTCATCAAAGACATTTATCAAAAAAATGAAAAAAACGTATGGGGATATCATACCCAGGAACTCTCATGTCAAATTTCATAAAGATCGGTCCAGTAGTTTAGTCTGAATCGCTCTACACACACACACACACACACACACACACACACACACATACACCACGACCCTCGTCTCGATTCCCCCCTCTACTCTAAAACATTTAGTCAAAACTTGACTAAATGTAAAAATGAAGTTTTTTCACTCCCAAGCAAAAAGTTAAGAAGTTTTTTTACTCCCAATCAAAATGTTAAGGAGTTTTTTTTCTGCGGTGCGGTATTAATTAATACTACATAAAAAATAGCCTTCATGAATGCACAGCTGTAATTGATTTTTTTTAAAAAACTATCAAGGTGTTGTTTTAAATGTTGAGTTTTGACTTGGTATTTGCGCGCGCTCGCACACACACACATACATACATGTATACACACACACACTCACACAGTCACACACAGTCACACACCTTTCTCTCTGCAAACCGTACACACCAACGCATTTGGGACCGTCGCATCCTCATCTGTTTTCGCCAACCATGGAAAATCCCGTTACCACTGATCGAGAATTCGATGGTGTGTACGATTAGCACTTTCAGAGCTAGAGGCATCATCAGGTTGTGTAGCAGGCACTATAAACCCAAACGAAGCCAGCGATGCGGTCTTGGTAGATTTCGTATGTTGTTTACTTTTTTCCCTTTAGACGCCATTTTGATCATAAGCACATGGCACGCATCAAGGGAAACTACTCGTTATTGAATTTCGGTTGTTGCCCCTTTACATTGTTAGGGAAGCTTTTTCAGTTCATGGCCGTCGACTCTCGGCAAGCGGCGAGTCTGAGCGCAACTAAAATAGGGTTTGCTTCTGAAAGTACATCGATGTACTTTTTCTACACTGCTCAATATCGAAACCCAATACTTCCATCTGAAATTCTTGAAAGTTTTTATACTCCCAAATGATTTTTCATTACGTTTTTTTACTCCCAAACTAAAAAAACATGACTTTTTTTGGAAAAACATGATGTAAAAAACTCCCAATTGGGAGTGATGTGAAACACTGGTCATGAAACTTGAAAGGCAATATCATGTCATATTATTATTATATCGATTGGATGTGACCAGACTTCAGAAGGGGAGTGACTTTATAGCTCGAAACCAGATTAACTTGCATTGACTTTCATTTGTGTCAATATGACCAGAATCCTGTTTTGAATGTGATGGTAACTTACATACCTGTATGTATGTATATTTTCCTGATTGAAATTAGTTCATGGTTATGGACTAACTCCCTAAGCTTTTAAATAGATCAGTTTTAAACTGCAGCTAGCATAGAGACAAACTGTGTGCACATGCATGTTTACACGGGTACGCTTTGTTTAGGATGAGATGCAGCATTTCATTTTATACAGAAACTTGGAATTACAATGGAAAGCAATATTTAGGAAAATGCCAGACTAATGATTTAAATTACATGCATAAAAACAGGATCCCACAATCTTTTACTCAAGACTGAATCTTATGCATCTCTACCCTTAAAATGTATTGTCAAGATTCAGCAGGCTGCAAGTGCAAATGATTTATTGCTGAACTGAAGAGTCAATCAATAATAGAAGCTTCCAACTTGTCAATCATGTGCAGTTATAAAACAGAATGTTTTGTTTATAGGCACTTTGCAGCAGCAGCAGCTGACACTGTGACTGAGTGGGTAGAGAAACTTCTCACTGTCTGAAACTATAAGTGTCTGTGGCTCTTATTTGCTGCTCAGGATGGAGCAGAAGTTTAATGCCCCCCCCCCCCCCCCCCCCCCCCCCCCCCAACCGGACATCTTTGTGACTTTTAGTTTTACTTAAAGGGTATTGCTTCACATGTAATTGTAAGCAATTGTGTTAACCACCAAAGATGTTAGTATGAGTTATTTCTAATATGCTGACTGTTACAGTGTTAGCAAATGATAACAGACATGTCGAGAAAAAAGATATCAAGCATGAGCCTTTTAGGCGAATGCTGATATCGTTTGTGATATGATTATCAGTAAACTGCGTATGCTGTGGCTGCACAGTTGTTTGTGCTAAATATCAATGCAGACTGGTTGGCTGCACAGTTGTTTGTGCTAAATGTCAATGCAGACTACACATATTTTAAACTTTATGTTAATGAATTCATCAAGGAAGGAGAGAGCTGATCTTAAGATTAAGTAGAGTAATGTTAACTTAATCACCTGCTAGGAACGGGGAGTAATGTGTCGCTTAATTGATACACACAGTGCAGTACATCACGGAAACTTAGTGTAACTGTAAGTGGAAGGCAAATCTTCAGTGTCCTTCTGGTTTATTGTTGTTATGTCCACCATTACGAAAATGTGTGTAATTTAGTACTGTTCTGGTCACGTGATATAAGCATTTGCTTGAGTGCGTGTCCTAGTTGTGTGTTTTGAACTGTTCATGCGAAGAAATCCTGAATAAAACTTTGTTTAACTCCCAAAATGATATTGGCAGGTCGCGCTGTCACTGAATGTGACTCATACTCTTAGCAGTTTTGATGGTTGGAAGATATCTTCCTTACTGAGTAAACAAACATTGTCAAAATCATGGGCCAACAAATTTAGACACAACCATCATCGAACGTTGAAGAAGAAGAAGAAGAAAACATGTTAAGTACCACACATGTGTCCAGGCTTTGGCGTGGGATAAGAACACATCAGTCCACTTGCACACATACTGAACACAAACAGCCTCTGTGCTTTCTGGGCATCATGGGAATTTTTGTATCAATTTGGTAAAACCACTTAGTGGCTTAGTTATATATTCCTCCAAAAATTCCAACTCACCACAGCAAGCATACAGCGTGTTGTATTTTGGTATGTGACCAGGTGGAGGGATGGTCTTATCCCGTGTAAAAGCCTGGTCAGATCTGAGTTGGAGGGCTGAACTGCTTTGACAAGAAGGAGTGTACATGTGCATTTAAAGTTGAGATTTTGTGTTTTTATTGGATGCACACACTTTTGTAGCTTTGGCCAGCCACATAATTATATGAGTTTTAGTCGGCCTCAGATTGAGATCACAATGGCTCAAAGAAGCAATATCTAATGTTCATTCGATCCCTATCTTGGACTGGGATGTTTATGATGATATATACATGATCTATATATATATTTATATGACTAGTGTCTGTCTGTCTGTCTGTTCGCGATGCACGGCCAAAGTTCTCGGTGTATCTTTTTCAAATTTGGACACCGTATTCAGCTACACCCCGGACACAACCTCATCGATGAGATATTTCAACACGTGCTCTCAGCGCGCAGCGCTGTGCGCGCTGAACCGATTTTGTTGTTGTTGTTGTTGTTGTCGGGATCCACTACCAGTAACTCTTCCTTATCTTCTCCAGTGTTTTCAGCCGCGATTATCTCCCTTCCTCCGTGTGGCGTCAATCCATATTCCCGTTACTACGTTACTATTTTTAGAAGGTCACTGCACGTTACTATTTTTAGAAGGTCTCCAGTGTTTTGCGCGTTTATCTCCTTTCCTTCGTGCGCCGGCAAAGCCGGGTCCCAGGCGCAGCCTGGTATTCGGCTCTACTTCTTCCCGGCGAAGCGGGTAATCATCTAGTATATATATATATTGAGTGCCTGAGAGTGGTATTCACTTCTCAGTCTATGATTATCAGTAAACTGCGTATGCTGTAAAAATTAGTTTTCGTACAACATCTGTTATTGATTTTTTTCCCGTCCCTGAAATTGAGCTTGGAGTCAGCCTGGTGCCAAACACAGCAGTGACGGTGTCTAACATGCTTCGCTTCACACATTGATGTTTATTGATCTGGCACTCTGTGATGGGATTGTTCAATGTCTATTTCATGTAGTAAACAAAGTTTGTTTGCTATGGATTTTCTCTCTCCTCAAACTTGTGTTCAGTGTCACTTCTTCTCACTTTCTGGCTTGTCAATATTGATTTTGCTCGTGGCTGTTGGATAGTTTAAGGAACCTTGTAGGTGCTTTTGGAAGTTATTTTTCTGTTATTTTCCCTGTGAATATTTGAGTCAAGATGGGGATTTTGGGGGTATTTTTGTTTTTTGTTGGGGGGGGGGGGGGGGTTTAAGATGATAACACTTTGTGTTTCAACAAGCAGTGTTTCTCCCTTACTTATTGATCGAGTTGTTCCTTTGTTTTAAAGTGTGTGTGAGAGAGAGAGAGTGTTAAGATTTTTATTTCTATTTTGTAGTGAGAAGATCTCCTCCAATTTTGACCTTGGTGTTTCTGAGTCAACACTAGAATGAAGTTCATGTACGCTCATCGTGACGTATATTGTTGTCATGGTTACTCTGAATTGTCTGTGATTTATAATAATAATAATAACGGGTATTTATATAGCGCCTTATTCGAAGTTCAAAGCGCGTATGCCGTGTGAGATGGAATTTTTTACATAATATATCACGCATTCACATCGGCCAGTAGATCAACAGCCTATAGGCGCTGCATCCACCTTTCACGGCCTATTATTCCAAGTCACACGGGTATTTTGGTGGACATTTTTATCTACGCCTATACAATTTTGCCAGGAAAGACCCTTTTGTCAATCGTGGGATCTTTAACATGCATACCCCAATGTAGTGTACACAAAGAGACCTCGGTTTATCGTCTCATCCGAAAGACTAGCACTTGAACCCACCACCTAGGTTAGGAAAGGAGGGGAGAAAATTGTAACGCCCTGACCCAGGGTCGAACTCGCAACCTAGCTCTCGCTTCCGAGCGCAAGTGCGTTACCACTCGGCCACCCAATACCACATTTTTTGATAATATATCCGTGGCTGAGCTCAAATTTGCCATAACTCTTTCAAACCTGTCCAAAAGTTCTAGTCCCTTTAAATCAGTTCACAATCACATCCTTTTAGGGTCTTCGAGTGCATAATTATGCTTTTCACACACTGACTTTGATGAGAACTTTCATGTGGCTACTTTTTTTTTATATATATATAAGTGAAGCAACATCTGGTCTTAATTGAAAACGCCAGACGATAACATTAACAATTACTGTTTTGTGTGTGTGTGTGGGGGGTGGGGATGGGGACAAGGGGTGGTTATGCTTCAGGCTACACATGTAGAATTTACTAGCAACATGAATGGAAACCTGGATAATAACTAAATAAGCATAGCCAGATGTGACATATGGGGAGTTGTTTAAGAATAAGAATAAGAATACTTTATTATCTCATAGAGAAATTCAAAGTTTAACAGAGCTGAACTGTATAATTACATGGTTCACTGAACAGTAGGTGCTGTGGTGTGGCCATTGTAATACATGTACTAATAGCTGTGGAATTTGAATTCCTGCGTAAATATTTGTTAGTGTTTTAGCAAACAGCAGTGGACTTGGTCTAAATGTTATAAACAAGGAATATGTTAACTCTTCTGTGTTAGCCTCCCCTCAAAACTTTATGATTAAAACAATCCATGACACACACACACCACACTGCACACACACGCACATGTGCAGTTACACCGAAATCGCCTCAGTAACTAGTCCGACTCACGAAGCATTAAAACATTTGATGGTATTGGTAATGCAACTTTGCAAGCATAATTGTAAGATGTACACACAGTTTTTAAGGAGGCTGAGTCCTTATGCATACATGTGTGCAAAACTCTGCTTGCCTTTAAATTAAAGTTTTTGTAGAAAATCCACACTTAAGTAATGATTAGATTGCCTTAGATCATGGATATGATGGCACTAAACTATACAGTGGAACCTGCCCTGGCGACCTGCACCTCTCAGTAACGACCACCCATATCCACAACGACGACCCTAAATAGTAAAGGACCCCCAACAACGGTTTTTTCCTGTATATTTCACATTTCCATAGCGACTATACCTGTCTAAAAGTGTGACGACCAATTTTGGTCAGTTCCTTAAATGGTCTTTGCAGACACGTTCCTCTGTACCTTTATTGCTTTAAATTTCATGAACGGACACATACCCCCCCGCGGGTTAGGGGGAAGAATTTACCCGATGCTCCCCAGCATGTCGTAAGAGGCGACTAAGGGATTCTGTTTCTCCTTTTACCCTTGTTAAGTGTTTCTTGTATAGAATATAGTCAATGTTTGTAAAGATTTTAGTCAAGCAGTATGTAAGAAATGTTAAGTCCTTTGTACTGGAAACTTGCATTCTCCCAGTAAGGTCATATTGTGTACTACGTTGCAAGCCCCTGGAGCAATTTTTTTATTAGTGCTTTTGTGAACAAGAAACAATTGACAAGTGGCTCTATCCCATTCCCCCCCTTTCCCCGTCGCGATATAACCTTGAACGGTTGAAAACGACGTTAAACACCAAATAAAGAAAGAAAGAACTGACACATGCAAAGCAGGGACAGTTTCAGCGGGTGCCAGGTTTGTTTATGTTTCTAAGCTACCTGCAGTAGTGTATCATTCTTTTTTAAATTAAATGATGCCATCCTCAACGTGACTTGTCTCTGTTGCAGCACATTTTCAAAGATGAGTCCAAGTTCAGCCTTGCCATGGCCTGGGCCAGCGCAAATGACGACGGGGTACGTATTGCTTTACGTATTGCTTTAATTGCTTTACGTATTGCTTTACGTATTGCTTTACACTGTTTATGGCAGTTAGGCTTGCTTTTAGGACCTCCACAAATCTGGTTGAACTATATAGTTGTCTACCTCAACTGTTGACTGTTGTCTACCTCAACTGTTGACTGTTGTCTACCTCAACTGTTGACTGTTGTCTACCTCAACTGTTGACTGTTGTCTACCTCAACTGTTGACTGTTGTCTACCTCAACTGTTGACTGTTGCCTACCTCAACTGTTGACTGTTGTTTACCTCAACTGTTGGCTGTTGCCTACCTCAACTGTTGGCTGTTGCCTACCTCAACTGTTGACTGTTGTCTACCTCAACTGTTGGCTGTTGTCTACCTTAACTGTTGACTGTTGTCTACCTCAACTGTTGACTGTTGCCTACCTCAACTGTTGACTGTTGCCTACCTCAACTGTTGACTGTTGCCTACCTCAACTGTTGACTGTTGCCTACCTCAACTGTTGACTGTTGCCTACCTCAACTGTTGACTGTTGCCTACCTCAACTGTTGACTGTTGTCTACCTCAACTGTTGACTGTTGTCTGCCTGAACTGTTGACTGTTGTCTACCTAACTGTTGTGTTGTCTGCCTGAACCGTTGACTGTTGTCTACCTGAACTGTTGTGTTGTCTACCTGAACTATTCCGTTGTCAAACTCAACTGTTTCTTTGTCTACCTCAACTATTCTGCTGTCTACCTGAACTATTCCGTTGTCAAACTCAACTGTTTCTTTGTGTACCTCAACTATTCTGTTGTCAACCTCAACTATTCTGTTGTTTACATGGACTGTTGAGTTGTACTCTACCTCAACTGTTGAGTTGTCTACCTCAACTGTTCTGTTGTCTACCTCAACTGTTCTGTTGTCTACCTCAACTGTTCTGTTGTCTACCTCAACTATGCAGTAATTACATGGACTTTGTGATTATTTGCAGGTACTGATTGTGCTCACCTCTGAGAGGAACATCGGCACTTCAGACTCAACACTATGGAGAAGGTAAAGATATTAAAGTTACTGAACTTGTCACATCCAGATGCATGGAGCCCCTAGGGCTTTCAGTCATGCCCCAGGCAGCTGTCCGTTTGAACAAATACCAAGTTTCATTGACTTTCATGCAAGGAGTCAAAAACTGCAAAGTTTTAACAAATTAATTTTGGTCTGTCACCTGGCAGGACCGAGTCGCCCTCGACCAGGCTCACATCAGGTCCTGCACATGGAAGTCTATTAGTCTCGGCGAAAGGGAGAATTTTTTCTATTTTGGGTATTATACATCAAGACAGTGTTGTAAAAGATGGATATGTGGGTCCATTTTGGCATACTGCACACTGCCTTCAGACCCAGAACGTAATCACGAAAAATGTTAATTACATTTTGGCGGGAGATTGCAAACTGACAAACCGCAGTTTTGTTTGGCTGGCAACACTAGAGGTATCTGTAGACATCTGTGTAAAGCTTTTGGCTACTTATATCGTAACTAGATGATTACCCGCTTCGCCGTCGTGTAGAGCCGAGCCGAAAAGTAGAGCCGAATACCAGGCTGCGCCTGGTGTACGCCGGCTTTGCCGGCGCACGAAGGAAAGAAGATAAATGCGCAAAACACTGGAGACCTTCTAAAAATAGTAACGTGCAGTGACCTTCTACAAATAGTAACGTAGTAACGGGAATATGGATTGACGCCACACGGAGGAAGGGAGACAAACGCGGCTGAAAACACTGGAGAAGATAAGGAAGAGTTACTGGGAATGGATCGAGAGAAAAACCAAAATCGGTTCAGCGCTGCGCGCGAAAAACTAAAATCGGTTCAGCGCTGCGCGCTGAGAGCACGTGTTGAAATATCTCATCGATGAGGTTGTGTCCGGGGTGCAGCTGAATACGGTGTCCAAATTTGAAAAAGATCCACCGAGAACTTTGGCCGTGCATCGCGAACATACAGACAGACAGACAGACAGACACTAGTCGTATATATATATAGATAGATATGCGACAAAAAAACAAATGGTTGCTTGAGCAATGCTGTGACCCCTGCACTGTCCCTTTAGAAGCCATGATGTCAAGATCGTCTACAGTTAAACCTTCAGTAAACCAACTTTTCTGTGTGTTATTTTTATTCTTGATTTTGTAACATCAGCACTAGCAGTCTATTTGTTTTAGATTTCTAATTTATTTCAACAGTACTGATGCCGGCAGAACGTGGAAGAATACTAACTCCAAGGTCGACAACGCTGTATTCCGCAAAAGTGACGGTTTGCAGAGAAACCCTCACGCTTCTAAATGGGTAAATTAAACTTACACACCATCTCTATGATAACATTAGGATTTCAGGAAAATCGAGTGTGCCAAAAACACCAGCCATATCATGTTTTAATCTGTTATTTTATCTAAAACTTTTTATTCCCCTGTCATATACAATTTTGTCATAGATACATTTACAATATTCATCCCAGCTCCTTCATAAGAATTCAATAACATTAACGTTCTACCAAAATGGCATTTTAATTGTCAATTAGAATTTAAGCGTTAAAAGTGTGACAATTATGCAGATAAATATAAAGAATAAATCACAGACACAGCCAGACAGACCAACCTCCCACCCCACCCCCCCCCCCACCCCCCCACCCCCCCCACCCCCCCACCCACACACCACCTTGTTCTCTGCAGACAAGTGCCACACACCACCTTGTTCTCTGCAGACAAGTGCCACACACCACCTTGTTCTCTGCAGACAAGTCCCACACACCACCTTGTTCTCTGCAGACAAGTCCCACACACCACCTTGTTCTCTGCAGACAAGTGCCACACACCACCTTGTTCTCTGCAGACAAGTCCCACACACCACCTTGTTCTCTGCAGACAAGTCCCACACACCACCTTGTTCTCGGCAGACAAGTGCCACACACCACCTTGTTCTCTGCAGACAAGCCCCACACACCACCTTGTTCTCTGCAGACAAGTCCCACACACCACCTTGTTCTCTGCAGACAAGTCCCACACACCACCTTGTTCTCTGCAGAAAAGTCCCACACACCACCTTGTTCTCTGCAGACAAGTCCCACACACCACCTTGTTCTCTGCAGAAAAGTCCCACACACCACCTTGTTCTCTGCAGACAAGTCCCACACACCACCTTGTTCTCTGCAGAAAAGTCCCACACACCACCTTGTTCTCTGCAGACAAGTGCCACACACCACCTTGTTCTCTGCAGACAAGTCCCACACACCACCTTGTTCTCTGCAGACAAGTCCCACACACCACCTTGTTCTCTGCAGACAAGTGCCACACACCACCTTGTTCTCTGCAGACAAGTGCCACACACCACCTTGTTCTCTGCAGACAAGTCCCACACACCACCTTGTTCTCTGCAGACAAGTGCCACACACCACCTTGTTCTCTGCAGACAAGTGCCACACACCACCTTGTTCTCTGCAGACAAGTCCCACACACCACCTTGTTCTCTATGAGAAGACATAAAAGAACAAGTCGCGTAAGGCGAAATAACAACATTTAGTCAAGCTGTCGAACTCACAGAATGAAACTGAACGCACTGCTTTTTTCACCAAGACCACATACTCGTAGTTTCGTCTGTCCACCTCTCGTGGCAAAGGCAGTGAAATCGACAAGCCATGCAGAATAGTGCGGTTGTGGTCGAGCTGAGCAGCATAACACGCTTTTCTGTATGTCTATTCTTTTTAGATTACTGAGTTTGTTTTTAATCCAAACATATCATATCTATATGTTTTGGGAATCAGGGACCGACACGGAATCGATTTCAGAAATTTAATTTTAATCATAATTTTCATATTTTTAATTTTCAGAGCTTGTTTGTAATCCAAATATAACATATGTATATGTTTTTGGAATCAGAAAATGACGAAGAATAAGATGAAATTATTTTTGGATTGTTTAATAAAAAAATAATTTTAATTACAAGTTTCCGATTTTTAATGACCAAACACATTCATTAGTTTTTAAGCCACCAAGCTGAAATGCAATACCAAAGTCCGGCCTTCGTCGAAGATTGCTTTGCAAAAATTTCAATCAATTTGATTGAAAAATGAGGGTGTGACAGTGCCGCCTCAACTTTTACAAAAAGCCGGATATGACGTCATCAAAGGTATTTATCGGGAAAAAAAGAAAAAAACGTCCGGGGATATCATTCCCAGGAACTCTCATGTCAAATTTCATAAAGATCGGTCCAGACTAGTTTAGTCTGAATCGCTCTACACACACACACACACGCACAGACAGACAGACAGACACACACACACACACACACACACACACACACACACACACACATACACACACACACACACACACACACACACACACACATACACATACACATACATACACCACGACCCTCGTCTCGATTCCCCCTCTATGTTAAAACATTTAGTCAAAACTTGACTAAATGTAAAAACAACACCCAAGGGCAACCTTATGCTTTGACCTCAGAAGGTTTTGGAGGCACATCCAAGATAAGTGTGTGTGAGGGTGGGTGTGTGTGTGTGTGTGTGTGTGTGTGTATGTGTGTATGTGTGATACTTAATATTACCATGCAACGTATTGTTTAATTGATATGTGTGAGTTCACTGTGAACAGTCAGAACAGTGTAATTGCTTTGTGTATGTGTTTTTACCAAAAAAAACCAGCGCTTTAAGCAGATATTAACCCTGGATAAATTCGCTCTAAAAATATTATGTATGTGTATTATTATTATTATTATTAACTTTCTGTGTGACCCAGGTTTACCTGATCAGCGAGGAGCACTTCCTGTACAAGTCAGAGAACGGCGGTGACACCTGGGCCAAGGTGGTGTTACCTTCACTGGAAATCGTAGGGCCAGACCTGATTTTCCACGGAGATGAGAAGTACAAAGACCACATCATGATCATCACCACTAACAAGAAGGTCAGTGGAAACCTTTGGGGTAATCCGCTCGTCCAGTCAAAGATGTCTTCCTTGCTGTGTACACGGGAACCCCCCTTTTGAGACCTCCACAAATCTGAGAAAAGAAGGTCTTAACAAGTCGCGTAAGGCAAAATTACTACATTTAGTCAAGCTGTGGAACTCACAGAATGAAACTGAACGCACTGCATTTTTTTTTTACAATGACCGTAGTCCGCCGCTTGTGCAAAACGGAGTGAAACTGACGAGCCTGTTTAGCGCGGTAGTGGTTTCGCTGTGCTGCATAGCACGCTTTTCTGTACCTCTCTTCGTTTGAACTTTCTGAGCGTGTTTTTAATCCAAACATATCATATCTATATGTTTTTGGAATCAGGAACCGACAAGGAATAAGATGAAATTGTTTTTAAAGGGCAGCTGTCGGGTTGCCTGGTCTCAAAAATGCGCGGAGTCGCGTGCAAAAACGCGTTTAAGAGTTTTCTGAGTTGATTCAACTAAAGACTGTTGATTTGGTCCAGAAGAAGACACTTTCATCATTAGTTTGAAACCATTAAAATGCGTGAAACTTTCTGCTAGTTCTCACAATCCGCAAAAAAACGAAGCAGTTGGCAGGCCGAAACGACTCAAAATCCGCGACCGACAACTCTGTCAGCACAAGAAAGACGCCGCAGCGTTAGCCTTGCTGTGACGTCACTCGAGGAAGCCGATAAGGCCGCTGTGAAGTTTACAGTACAATGTAGACTACAGCTGGACATCTGTAATGCTGTACGCGTGATTGATTCTTGCACAAAGTAAAGTATTAGGATGGTAATATCTTCTCAAGACCCACATTCACATTTTCTCTTCTTTGATCTGATCGACTGCAACCTTTACAAGTCATTTCTAAAGTGGTTCACATGCTGTTGCTACTCCTCCAGTCCACCTGGTTAAACCATAAAGTTGCTCAACCACAGACCCTCGTGTCCCTTGTCAGCAGACACTGTACACTTATGAAGAAGGTCCGCTTGAGGTGTCACACCAATTACCGTGTACGTGTGAGGTACTGAATTCAAGACAAAAGCCAACTCTGTCGGTGGGAAAATCTAGGAAAGAGATGATGATAATACATCTTCAGTTACTCACTCAAGTAGATAGACGAGATAAGATAAAGGGAAGAGAGACGGAGACAAAGATGAAACAGTGGATCTAGTGTGGAAAATGGGGGAGGGGGGTTCGGCCGCAAAAAATCAAAGATGAATTTGTCAAACTGTGTTTGTGATGGTTATCGTGTGTGTGTGTGTGTGTGTGTGTGTGTGTGTGTGTGTGTCATAACACGTATGTGTTTGTGTGTGTGTATATGTGTGATAACGTGTGTGTGTGTGTGTGTCTGTGTCTGTGTCTGTGTGTGTCTGTGTGTGAGTGTGTTTGTGTGTGTGATTGTGTTCCTCGACGCGTGACAATATCTGCCAATAAGTTAAACAAAAACAGGGTTCAAGTGGAACAAAAGCAGGAGGGGGACGGACGACATGTTATGAACTCCGTTTTTTACTGCGAAATTTTGGCCTGGGAGAAGTCACCCCATCCTAAGTTTCTCTTCACCTACCCGTGAAGTATGCTTGAGGGCTTGACTAGACAACCCGATTGCGCCCATTACACGGCATAAAGAGAGCACCGTTCAACTCGGCCGATTCCGCGGCTGACGTCACGCGTCCAAGGGAAGTAATTTTCGAGCGGGCTGCATTGACTCAGCCAAGAATGCAAACTTTCTTCGATTAAAGACATTGTAGCATGTCTAAAGTCTTCGGACTTGTGTTATCAAGCTGTCAAAATCACCAAGTAACTTTTAAGTATAGTTTCAGTTACATGATAACTCATTCTAAGGAACAGATTTTGAGAGCCACAACCCGACAGCTGCCCTTTAAATCGATTTCGGAAATTTAATTTTGATCATAATTTTTATATTTTTAATTTTCAGAGCTTGTTTTTAATCCAAATATAACATATGCATATGTTTTTGGAATCAGAAAATGACGAAGAATAAGATGAAATTGTTTTTGGATCGTTTAATAAAAAAATAATTTTAATTACAAGTTTCCGATTTTTAATGACCAAACTCACTCATTAGTTTTTAAGCCACCAAGCTGAAATGCAATACCAAACCCCGGCCTTCGTCGAAGATTGCTTTGCCAAAATTTCAATCAATTTAATTGAAAAATGAGGGTGTGACAGTGCCGCCTCAACTTTTACAAAAAGCCGGATATGACGTCATCAAAAGTATTTATAAAAAAAAATAAAAAAACGTCCAGGGATATCATTCCCAGGAACTCTCATGTCAAATTTCATAAAGATCGGTCCAGTAGTTTGGTCTGAATCGCTCTACACTCACACACGCACAGACAGACACACACACACACAGACAGACAGACAGACACACACACACACACACACACACACACACACACACACACACGCTGAGATACCGACACACACACACACACTCACACACACACCACGACCCTCGTCTCGATTCCCCCTCTACGTTAAAACATTTAGTCAAAACTTGACTAAATGTAAAAAGGAGGGAGTCTTAAAATGGGGGTACATTTACAGAGGATATGAACAGAAAGTCTTAGAAAAGAAGGTCTTAAAATGGAGGGGGTCTTTAAAGGGGTGTTCCACTGTAGTGTCCGTCCTGTCCCCCAGTACCATAATTATGCGTATTTAGCTCACACACCAAGCCTGACATGTTTGAAAATCAGGGATTAAAAAAACCTAATGATTGTAAGTTTGTGGAAGGTTTACTTGACACAAGCATGGGTGAAAGTAGCTCGTCAATTGACTGAAATCCGTCAATCTGAAAATAAGTCTGACGGAAATTCCGTCAATCTGCAATTTTGAAAAAAACGAAGAAAAAAACCCGAAACTACTTGCGGAACGCGTTTTCGAACTGCTATAGTGAACCGGTTGCAGTTTGCCCGGGTTGGAGTTCATGAAACTAAAACTGTGTGTGATAAGTTTGGTGCTTGAAACTCAAGTGCTTTTCCTTGAGAACTTTGCACTATAAGAGATGCTACTGCTTAGTTGCTACTTTGTGCAGTGCTACATCATGCTGTTTGCATGTGTGACATTCTGTTTCATCATTTATTTCAATGCCTGTCTGGCAATGTTTGCTTCTTATAATTAAATATTTCGAACTTTTATTTCAGTTGTTCAGTTGTTCACTTTCTATTTCATGTAGTATGGCTGTTGTCAATGTTAATTGTTATCAATTGTGTCGTTGTGTTGGAAGATGCAAGTGTGAAAGGATACAAAAGAAAAATGATTACTTCTGTGAATTGTTTTGATTTTGTTTACCCTTTTTACCATATCATTAGAATCTGAAGGTATTTTTTTGACCTGCATGATAGTGTATTTTTTTGCCAGGAAAGGCCACAAAATCACAATGAATAATGCAAAAATTCGTTTTCGGCCGGGGGGCGTTGCCCCGTACCCCGCCAGGGCCTCAGCGGCCCCTGGACCCCTGTCTCCAAAAAATTTCACTCTATTTGATTTTCCTAGGTTTCACCCATGCAAAAGAACACATTCCCTGGAACCTTGATGCAAAGGTCTTTAACTCATTGTCTCCCAGGTACGGATATATCCGTACCAACCTATAAGGCTCTATCTGACCAGGTACGGATGTATCCGCTCAGACTGTTAGCTTCAGTCGCTTCCTGTTACATCCACCTAACGCCTGCACTCCAGCGTGTTGATACAGAGTTATTGAACAGTTACTACAATACTGAGTGACCTGCTGCAGCACAGCTGGTCTCGGCTAAAAAAAACTTGGTCAACATAGGTGGGGTAGAAAGTGTTAAAGTGAACGAACAAAATACGCGACAGATAAATAATTGTGCTAACATTAAATCCTTCCAAGATGGCAGTGTATTCAGTTGATTGAGAGGTGCTTGAATGCTGTGATGTGCAGAAATGATAATGTGATAAAGAGAATGATTAGTTAATTGTCAGAAATGTTTCGTGTTTTTTGGTCAATAATTAAACGTTCCTATAACCTACCTTTGTTGTTTTTGGATGTTGTCAGAAATGTCTTGTGCTTGTTTGTTGTGCAGCTCCTAATGACCAAAAATAATTTCAAGACACTCGATGTGGTCCAAGAACGACTTGTCCAAAACGCACATTGGTAAGTGGGCTGGGTTTTGTCAAATTCAAAAAGAGAGCGGTCGAGTGTGTGTGTGTGTGTGCAGTGAGTGCGTATGGGTGTGTGCGCTAAGTAATAGGTACAGATCTGTGGTTGGCTGTGTTTATGTCATGGCTGTGTTGTGTGTGTGTGTGTGTGTGTGTGTGTGTGTGTGTGTGTGTGTGTGTGTGTGTGTGTGTGAGACTCAGCGAAGAAGAAAGAAAAAATGCAGGAATAGTCAATGTTTATATTAAGTTGACTTCAATTTTGTTCTTAAAGTTTTAAGACTTTGTGTTATTAATAGTGGTTTTTTTTCTTTGTCTCAGGGGTACTGATGCTTCTGGCTCAGCAACAGACATGTTCATGTTGTATGGCCAACAGAAACAGGACTTATTCCCCTTTTTCATGGGTAAGTGTAATTTGGTGGATTTTATTTTCAGCATTTACCTTATGCTTTTGTTTTGTCTGAGTGTGTCCTGTTACAGAGTGGGGGTTTGCACTTGTCTTTCATCGTGCTATTCAAGTCCATTGGTTTGTACACACGCTTAGCGCTTGCATTTTGTGTGTTTGTAATAAAATAATAATAATAATAATAAATCAATTTTCTATAGCGCAAGTCCCGAATTCACAGCTCCAAGCGCTTTACAATTCCAATGAACACACACACACACACCACACCACACCACACCACACCACACCACACCACACCACACCACACCACACCACACCACACACACGCGCACACACACACACACACACACACACACACACACACACACACACACACACACACACACACAGAGGATATACAAGATATGTCACAGATTTTGTAAGCAAATCCAAGATGGTCTGGGCCATGTTCACATCTTGCATGCACAGATGTAGCCAAACTAAATATTCAGTACCAAAGACTCTTTCTGCTCTTAAAATCTAGTACTGTACTGGTCGCCCACAAAACAAGCAAGTTGAACAGAAGCTCAACTTTTTATGATGGATCAGAGTATTGATTGATGAAAACTTGCTGGTCTTTTTAAAACAATTTTTGTCCAATTTTCAGTGGACTTTGAGTAGACTTTTGCATTAAGTTTGTTGATGCAAAATCGCTGGAAAGATGTCTCCTTGTGAAGAGTGTAAGTTACTCGGCAATTTTAAGCTGGCTTCTCTAACCCAGGTGCGGGAGGTATTACTAATGTGAGCCAATGAAAGATGGCACACAATGACAGAAAATCATAGCCTGCAACCAGGGCCGAGGTGCACGCGAAAGTTACCAACCAGGAGCCATCTGCGGTATTGGATTGGTTAAAATTGGTTGTGATTTCAAGGAATCAGACACCGCGGTTTGTTCTCTCCCATTTGAGTGGCACCCACTTTCTCTTTGTGTAGCTCAGCCCAGAGCGCACACCAGGATGATTTGTTCCCAAATCAGCTTTGGGGTTGAACAGGACTCACCTGGGGTTTCAAGTTAGATCAAAATCGGGCAGATTGTTGACATTGCCAACTTTGCGCCCAGTTTGTCTTGCCAAATTCTGAGCGACTTCTCGCTGCCAAAAGTTGGTTGAAAATGGTCCATGTGAAGAGCACTTAAAGCATGTGTGTGTACGTGTGTGTCCTTTGTTTCCCTGGCAGACTCCAGTGTGACAGTGTACGAGCTGCAGCGCAGATCGGTGGATCGGTTAGGGTGGAAAACTGTCAAAAAGAACGTCGTCGACTTCGGGATCCAGGGCGACTTCCTGTATGCTTCTGTCTACAAGGGTGACAATCCAGACATCGTTAGTATTTGATTCATTCTTTCTTATTTTTTTTCTATTTTTTTCTTCTTCGTTTGTGGGCTGAAACTCCCACAGTTTTTACCTCGCCATTTAGGCAGCCATACGCTGCTTTTGGTGGAAATTCATTCTTTGACTGGCTGACTATGGGACTGGTCAAATGATTGATTGATTGACTGACTGACTGAACTGAAGTTTGGATGATAGGTTTGTTGGTTGATGGATTGTTTGACCGATTGATTTTGTTGATGAATGGGTTAACGGATGTTGAGTTTGAGATTATTTAAATGGTTTGATGATTAATTGATTGATTGATTGATTGATTGATTAATTGTAATAACAGTTACTTTTTGGCTCACGAAGTGTAGCCTATGCGATCGTAACTTTGTCTGTCTGTGCGTTTGTGCGTTTGTGCGTGTGTGTGTGTGTTTGTGCGTGTGTATGTCTGTGGTAGAAACTTTAACATTTCCGAGTCTATGTGTGAGTGGTTATCCAAGACTATGGATAAAGCTCGCATAAGATTACGTCACGGTCAAAAGTGTTTGACGTCAATTAATGCATCATGACGGCATGCCTCCCTGTAGTCTTTCTCTCTCGCGTGGTGTGTGTGGTCTCGGTCATTGTTATTTTGAGCGGGCCGAGACTATTTGGCAGTCGTGTCCCTGTAAGTAGGCTACATGCAGACAGACAGATCTAGATCTAGTGTCTCTCTTTCTTGCACAGTGTCACCTAAGCTTACTGTGTGTGTGGGTGTGTATGTGTGACGGAGTGATTGAGTTTGTGTTACTGTTTGTTTATTTCTTACGTGAGCCTTGAAGGCTTCGCCTCTTGTTATATTTATGGTTCTGTGGCTTGTATTTCAATGTGTACTGGCACATCCAGAAAGTTATTTTTCTTGAAATGTTAAATTGTGTGATTTCAAGGACAGAATGCTTTCTTATGCACTTTACCAGCTTTGAATCACCAAGCAACTTAACGCTGTAATTACAGTTACTTAATGCTGTAAAATTATGTGAGTGTAATTTACAGTGGAAAGCTAAATATAATACATGTACATGCATGGCTTCTAAAGTGACTGTTGTTTGTTTCACCGAACAGAACAGCGAGAGACTGCTGATTGTGTCCAATGATAACGGAGAACACTGGAACGAGGCCCAGCTGCCCACCATCACCAGTGATAGGGTCAGTAGCAAAGAGAGAGAGAGTGAGGGGGGGGGGGGAGATGTAGAGAGTGTTTGTATGTGTGAGAGAGAGATTGTGTGTGTGTGTGAAAGAGAGCAAGAGAGAGTGGGTGTGTGTGTGTGAGAGAGTATGTGTGCGTGTGTGAAAGAGAGAGAGAGTGGGTGTGTATGTGTGAGAGAGAGTGCTCTCATATATATGAGAAAAAGAGAGTATGTGTGAGAGAGAGAGTGTGTGTGTATTGTTTGAGAGAGACGGAGAGTGTGTGTTTGTGTGTGTGAGAAAGAGAGTGTGTGTGTACCACTGTATGTGTGTGAGAGAGAGAAAGAGAGAGAGTGTGTGTGTGTGTGTGTGTGTGTGTGTGTGTGTGTGTGTGTGTGTGTGTGTGTGTGTGTGTGTGTGTGTGTGTGAAAGTAGTGTTGTAGAGAAGATTGACAACAGCTCTTGTTTTGTGTTGCAGTTTTTCTCAGTATTGGACATGTCAGAGGGACTAATCTTCATGCATGTCGACAATCCTGGTGGTGAGTATTTTCTTATCGGTTTAGAAGTTTTCTTGGATGTATAGACAGTGAAACCTCGCTATTCACACCCCCACCCACCCCCCCCCACCCCCCCCTCAAACCCCACCCAATCATTTGTTCAGCAATTTTCTTTATAGACAAAAAAAAAAAAAAATGTTAAGTTTAGTTTATGGAACTTTCATTATAGACAAAATAAAACATTCACTATTCAGTTGATCTAATGGTCTTTATAGTGGATAGACACTTATTTTTTAGATACTAGTTTTTGAGTCACTTGAGAAAAAGTGACTCTATGTAATCGGTCAGTGTTAGTCTGTCCGGCCGTCCGTCCGGCCGTCCGTCCGGCCGGCCGTCCGGCCGTCCGTCCGGCCGGCCGTCCGTAGACACCACCTTAACGTTGGACTTTTCTCGGAAACTATCAAAGCGATCGGGCTCATATTTTGTTTAGTCGTGACCTCCAATGACCTCTACACTTTAACGATGGTTTCGTTGACCTTTGACCTTTTTCAAGGTCACAGGTCAGCGTCAAAGGAAAAATTAGACATTTTATATCTTTGACAAAGTTCATCGGATGTGATTGAAACTTTGTAGGATTATTCTTTACATCAAAGTATTTACATCTGTAGCCTTTTACGAACGTTATCAGAAAAACAAGGGAGATAACTAGCCTTTTCTGTTCGGCAACACACAACTTAACGTTGGGCTTTTCTCGGAAACTATAAAAGTGACCGGGCTCAAATTTTATGTGAACGTGACTCATTGTGTTGTGAATAGCAATTTCTTCCTGTCCATCTGATGCCTCATATAATATTCAGAACTGCGAAAGTGACTCGATCGAGCGTTTGCTCTTCTTGTTATTTAATTTTGTAGACACAGGCCATGGGACACTGTATACATCGGCCAGCAAAGGAATCTTCTTCTCCACCAGTCTGCAGCGCCATCTGTATCCCAATTTCAACAGCATCACCGACTTCTACAAGGTAAGTACCGCTAATAATAGACTATGCTTGAAGATAACTGTCTGGGGCCTTATTGGTTGTGGGAAAGTTGTGCCCCTTGGAAACAGCCAAGCAAACACATTGTGCTGATTGAAGGAGGCAAGCTATCATGTCTTCACAGTGATTTATCTTATGATAAGCTTGGATGGACAGTGTTTGGCACCTGAGGGAATAAGAAACATTCAGATGAACAAACAACTTTCATCCCCACAACAACAACAAAATGGAAGGGTGTTCACATACGTCCAATAACCTGGGTTTCTTCACGTCTTTGTTGTGCTTTTGTCCAATAAGAGATAATTTGGTTGTAGGTCAGTGGAGTAGAAATTTAAGTCCCATTGTGTTCTGCAGGTCACGTCGATGCAGGGCACGTATATCGCCAGTCAGCTGGACAAAGACAACAGTATTCACAGCGTCATCACCTTTGACCTTGGAGGCGAGTGGCATCCGTTGACCAAACCTGAGGGAACCAAGTGCAGAGACGACGCAAAGGTACAGACGGATAAACTGACCCCTCTGTTTGAAGCATCTCTTCAAGCCTAAGAAAGCTTTGACGCATCTTTTTTCTTAACTCTTTTTTTCCACTCAAGCGCAAAGCACCTCGTAGACCTGAAAATATGATAGATCTTGTCGATGGCTTCTAGGGTATCTTCCAGAGCTGTTGATAGTCAATTCGCCAGCTTATTCATAATAAAAATTGAAAGTTGCTCAAATGTTGTTTAAAGATCTCGCCGAACAGACAGACAGACAGGCAGAGAATTTAAGGCAGTGAATAGGGATGTTTTACTTGTTAATGTTGTAGTGTGTGGTGCTGTAGTGTTTGACCACATCTTTAATCCAGTGTGTGCTGTTGTCAAGTTTCCCGCTTTGTGTTGTTTCAGGAGTGCTCCCTTCAGATCCACAACACCTACAGTCTGCATCGCGGCGTCAACGCGCATCCCCCAATGAGTGCTGACGATGCGATTGGACTCATCATTGTCAATGGTATGTAACTATGGGGCAGGGAAATAGCTGTTTCAGTAGTGGCGTTGGCTTTGAAACCAGCTTGTTGCTGTTGGTATGGGTTGAAACCAGCTTGTTGCTGTTGGTATGGGTTGAAACCAGCTTGTTGCTGTTGGTATGGGTTGAAACCAGCTTGTTGCTGTTGGTATGGGTTGGAATCCTGGGTTCGGGGAGGGATTTATTTCCTGGAGTCAGCTCTGTGCAGACTCTCCTCCATGTCCAAACACGCCCGTGTGCATGCTTGTGCATGATAAAGAACCAGAGTTGACAGGAAAGTCTCATGTGTAGTGTTGCACTGCAAGGCAGCTCACTTTTCCCAGGGAGAAAGCAGCTATTGTTGGGGTTGAGGTTAAAGGTGGTTGTCTACATTTTTGCTTTTTTTCAATAATCTTATGGTTAGATTTCGCTAAAAAGTTATGTCAGATGATGAATGAACCATGGGGAAAAAAGTTATAGAACAAAAAAATATATGTAAATAGAGAATACTACATGGCTTGCTGTGTCGTACCAGATTTACACGAGTTGTTTTTTTAAATATTGAACTGCGAGCGAAAGCGAGCTGTTCACTATTTGAAAAAGCAACGAGTGTAAATCTGGTACGACACAGCAAGCCATGTAGTATTCTGTTTATCCTACATACTGTACTTACGTGTATTTTACTGAAAATGTCCTGCATTCGAGGCAGCTAAATTGAAGACGCTTGTTTTGGAACCTCGATCTCTTCCAAAGCCTCGTGCAATCTATTACGTCAAAGCAAAGAAACGTCACTCTGAAAGTGTGGCGTGACGTGTTAGTTCTAAAGATTCATCGAGGGTAATTAGCGAGCGCAATTTGTGTTTCTATAATGACGTTTGTCTCGGTGACTTTGGCATCATAAGCAGTGGAAAAACAGGTCCCTGCCAGACTTGCTTGACATGACCTCATTTACATGATATACACACGTGTGATTTGAACGATTATTATCTCACGGGTGTCTCTCTCACGTATGTAGGATAAACAAAGATTTTATTTTTGGGTAGCGTGACTCACGCTTCCAATATTTTGTTTTCTGTTTGCTGAGAACATGTGCTTTGCCTAAAAATACTGACCAATCAAGTTCATGTCACTATGCTTATAGCCACGCCCAAACAAGTGCAGCAACAGTTTGACACTGGAGCGCTGTCCACGCTTTTTTTTTAAACGCACAAAATGCACGGGATTTGAGAGGAGTTTTGCGCTTGGCATTTTCCAAATAAGGATATCCTACTATGATTACTACGCTGGAATACTACAATGAATTTTCAAACGGCTACATTGGCTTCGTCTTTCCCGATCGAAAGGGGGTGTATTAATGATATTTGTAGATAATAGACTCTGCATTTTAATGGTCAAATGGCGATTTCGGTATAAAAATGTAGACAAGGACCTTTAAAGTGATTGTCGTTAAAGTTGAAAACTACCAATTCTGATTTATGTTCAAGTTGAAAACTACCAATTCTGATTCATGTTCAAGTTGAAAACTACAAATTCTGATTATTTTTGCAGCTCATGCGGCCGCGAATCTTCAGATCACAGATCCTGACGTCTTCATTTCATCCGATGGTGGCTACTCATGGAGAAAGGTGGGTTTTGTTGGTGTTGTACGCCTTGTTGGTGTTGTACGCCTTGTTGGTGTTGTACGCCTTGTTGGTGTTGTACGCCTTGTTGGTGTTGTACGCCTTGTTATCTGGGACAAAAGGCTTTCAATGGTTTGGGAAGTGTGGAAGTTGGGGTGGCAAGGTTGCAGAACTGTTTGTTAAGTGTGTGAATCTATTTTGTTTTTAATGTTTTGACGTTATGATTTTGGTGTGTGCTTGTGTGTGGGTGCAATGTTTTTTTCTTTGCTGTCTGTGTCTCCAGATTTGACCTGTACCATGTAGGGACAGAGACAGGCATTAGCGCAGGTGGAACGATGTACAAGGCTTAATCTGTATGTGGAGAGCCCCTCTTTTCGGAAGCCATCAAAACGTATCTCCCTGCGGGGATATAGCTCAGTTGGTAGCGCGCTGGATTTGTATTCAGTTGGCCGCTGTCAGCGTGAGTTCGATCCCAGGTTCGGCGGAAATTTATTTCAGAGTCAACTTTGTGTGCAGACTCTCTTCGGTGTCCGAACCCTCCCCCCGTGTACACTACATTGGGTGTGCACGTTAAAGATCCCACGATTGACAAAAGGGTCTTTCCTGGCAAAATTGCTTAGGCACAGTTAATAATTGTCTACCTATACCCGTGTGACTTGGAATAATAGGCCGTGAAAGGTAAATATGCGCCGAAATGGCTGCAATCTACTGGCCGTATAAAATTTCATCTCACACGGCATCACTGCAGAGCGCCTAGAACTGTACCCACGGAATATGCGCGATATAAGCGTCATTGATTGATTGATTGATTGCTTTGCCATCAGGAAGAGGAAGCGTCTTGTATATTCACAGGCTCAACCCAAGATGCACTCAATTTTTTTCTGGTCCACTTTTACTGTAAAAAAATTTTTGACCCTGACATGCAGGCAGCCGTGCTCAGTTTTCGCGGGGTTAGGAGGAAGGAACTGTTGCCTTGGCGACCACTTCTCGTAAATCATTAAATGACCACCTGCCCACAGCGACCACCCCAAATGAACCCCGACAAGTTGTTTTCTATATGATTCATCTTTCCATAGCAACCATCTGTCTATTATGACCACTTTTGGTCGGTCTTTTTGGTGGTCGTTATAGACACCGTGGACTGTTTATAATGACCACTTTTGGTCAGTCCTTTTGGTGGTCGTTATAGACACCGTGGACTGTTTATAATGACCACTTTTGGTCAGTCCTTTTGGTGGTCGTTATAGACACCGTGGACTGTTTATAATGACCACTTTTGGTCGGTCCTTATGGTGGTCGTTATAGACACCGTGGACTGTTTATAATGACCACTTTTGGTCGGTCCTTATGGTGGTCGTTATAGACACCGTGGACTGTTTATAATGACCACTTTTGGTCAGTCCTTATGGTGGTCGTTATAGACACCGTGGACTGTTTATAATGACCACTTTTGGTCGGTCCTTATGGTGGTCGTTATAGACACCGTGGACTGTTTATAATGACCACTTTTGGTCAGTCCTTATGGTGGTTGTTATAGACACCGTGGACTGTTTATAATGACCACTTTTGGTCAGTCTTTATGGTGGTCGTTATAGACACCGTGGACTGTTTATAATGACCACTTTTGGTCAGTCCTTTTGGTGGTCGTTATAGACACCGTGGACTGTTTATAATGACCACTTTTGGTCGGTCCTTTTGGTGGTCGTTATAGACACCGTGTACTGTTTATGATGACCACTTTTGGTCGGTCCTTATGGTGGTCGTTAAAGACACCGTGGACTGTTTATAATAAAAATGTTATCTCTCACTCTCACGTGAGAGGGAAAGTGATAATACGTCGCTGAACGAATGGATCCCGTCCTGTGAAGACGTACGTGGTGCTCTCTCCTCACTTTGCTTTGCTTTCATCTCTCTCTCAACCTTTCTCTGTTACAACGTCATCCCTTTCCTCTCTACATTGTGGTCGATAAAACTACAATTAGACTTCACCCACTCAGGTAAGTTTGGTCATCATTTTGCAATATTTCTTTATCACTTTCTTTTCCTGTCCCAGGCGTTGGACGGCCCCCACTCGTACATCATCGCTGACTCTGGCGGCCTGATCGTTGCCATGTCGCTCAAGACGCCCACACCCACTGAGCTCAAATTCTCCACCGACGAGGGCCGTTGCTGGCACAACTACCAATTTACTAATGAGACCATCCACCACACCGGACTGCTGACGGAACCTGGCGGCAAATCCATGACGGTGGCAGTGTGGGGTTACAATGTGGACAACAAGAAATGGACGGTCAATGTTATCGACTTTACTGATGTCGTCGGAGATAGATGTGAGTGTCTTGGGATGCCTGCTGTTAGAGTGATCCCTCTTTTGTTTTTGTGTTGGTGCTTGTATCTGTTTGAAGAGTTTTCTGATGGAGTTGAGGGTTTGGTTATTTGTTGAGTGTTTCTTTTAGTTTGTGTCATGTTGTGCATTTAAACAAAATTATTTTTAAATCTATTCATCTGTCTGAAGTGTTTATTCAGGGCGTTCTTTGTAGAGTATTTCCTGTTGTATTTGTAATCAAGTGCACATTTTTGAATCTATTATTCATTTTAGCTGTGTGTCTTCTTTCATATGTGGCTTCTTCCAAGTTAAAAGGAAAAGGTGACATGTTCCTTCAGCTCTAAAACTTAGCTCGTCGCAGATCTGGTGAGGCTTTTATATGGGATAAGACCATCCCTCCACTTGGTCACATACCAAAAATGAACAGCTTGGGTGTTCTCTATGACCACTGATATTTTTTTTAAGAATGTATTTCATAAAAGGTAATGGTACCTTTTTTGGAAATTAATTTATATAAAGATTCCAACTCGTCACAGTAAGCAGTCGGTAGTTTTGGTTTTTGGTATGTGACCAAATGGAGGGATGGTCTTACACCTGACTACACCTGACTACACCTGACCAGATCTGAGACAGTAAGGCGAACTGTTTTGGCGAGGCGGAGTGGGCCTTTAATTAAAGGTACTGAACTTGTCAAATCCAGGTGCCCGGAGCCCCTTGGGCATTTGGTCATACCTCAGGCAGCTATCCGTTAGAAGAACTACCAAGTTTTATTTACTTGCACCCAAAGAGTCAAGAACTGCGATTTTTTTACGAATTAATTTCGTACTCGGACCCGGCTGGTCTTGGCCTATTTTTGGATCCAAATTTAGATCAGGTGATCACCACATCATGCACAAAAAGACACGTCACTAGCAAACTATGTCAGACGTCATCATGAGTTTGTGTAAAACAAAATGGAGGCCGGAATCACTCAAGTTGAATCGAACTCCGACCAAACGCCACGTGATAACTAGGTTAATTTATGCACTCGCGTGAACAAGAAACTGTCGCGCTTCACAGATGTCGTCGTTGGGTAGTTTTGGGTTTGTTTTACTACCATAGGTGGATTTTTGAACTGTAAATGCACTCAGCTGCAACAAAAACGCAAAACGAAGGCTGTGAGCTGCACTGTGCCTTTAAGTCTATCTGCACACAAGAAAAACGTTCACTGTGCCAGATTCAACTGTTTTCGCCAGGCGGAGTGGGTCTTTAATTAAGTATATCTGCACACAAGAAAAACGTTCACTGTGCCAGATTCAACTGTTTTCGCCAGGCGGAGTGGGTCTTTAATTAAGTATATCTGCACACAAGAAAAACGTTCACTGTGCCAGATTCAACTGTTTTCGCGAGGCGGAGTGGGCCTTTAATTAAGTATATCTGCACACAAGAAAAACGTTCACTGTGCCAGATTCAACTGTTCAAGTTTGCAATGTGTGCTTGTTTGTCACAGGCTCAGCTGAAGACTACGAGGAATGGATTCCCCACGAGTCCATGAAAAAGGAGGACCCCAAACGACAAGCCTGTCTCTTGGGATCAAAGGTCAAATATCAACGGCTAAAACACGACTCTTGGTGAGGCTTTGATCACCCTTTTTTCTCTACGACAGGGAATATTGCAAAAGGGGGGGGGGGGGGGATTTTCTTTGTCAAAATGGCCATACAAGTTTGACAAGTTTGAAAGTTTTAGGCAGTCCTTGGTGTCATTTACTTTCACTGATGATGGGAACAAGCATTAGTCATTGAACAAATGTCAAAAGTCCATGGAGGAAAAAGTAAGTAATTCCGCGGAACAGATGGCAAAGTTGTGGGAGATTTGAAATAAGTTGTGATGTTTTGCTAATGCCAAACACCATCTCTGTTCTGAGATTTATTTGTTCCTTCACTGCTTTTCTGCACAAGTCTTTGTAATGGGTGGAAAATGTCTAAATCACTATGATTAGTGGTTTCTGTTATTTCGGCTTTATTTGTTTAGGGTTTGTTTTGAAATACTTGTTGGTGTGTGTTTATTTCTTTATTTCTTTATTTGTTTCCTTCTTGTGTAATTGTACTCACAAAGATCATTTGGGGAAATGTTATATTTAGCGTAGGAACATTTCAGGGGAAATCTTGGGACCTGTGGGTACTTGTATTGACTTTAATGATATTACCCAATATTGACGGACTGTGTACCCCCCGCGGGTTAGGGGGAAGAATTTACCCGATGCTCCCCAGCATGTCGTAAGAGACGACTAACGGATTCTGTTTCTCCTTTTACCCTTGTTAAGTGTTTCTTGTATAGAATATAGTCAGGAAACTTGCATTCTCCCAGTAAGGTCATATATTGTACTACGTTGCAAGCCCCTGGAGCAATTTTTTTATTAGTGCTTTTGTGAACAAGAAACACTTAACAAGTGACTCTATTATGTGTCTCAGTTTTGGCTGTTCCATATTCATCCCTCTGATTATTATTTCTTTTTGTTCACTCTTTTCTTGTACTTTTCAGTATTTTAAAATGTCTTTCCTTTCAAAAAGTCTTTAGTCACTTGCTCAACTAAATTCTGGGATCATTACATTTTCATATATATTTGTTTGTTTTTAAATGTAGGTGTTTTTGTTTTTGAAGTGGGGAACCAATAAAGAGGTCGTCGATATCAAAACTGATATCGACGGAAATGTCGTCGATATCACTTTTGCACTGAGCTCAGTTTTGCCCAATTGACCAATGGAAATCCACGTAACATATGAAATAGCAATATTCTTTGTTTTATCTGTTATTCTCACTCAGATGGTAAACTTTGAGTCAGTTACTTTGATGAACTGTAATATTTTGCTTTTAAACTGCAAAGGACAAAAAGGCTTACACTATAAGTTACCCACTGTATGTTTGTATGATAGCCTATACAGCATTAAATATCTGACAAAAAGGCTTACACTATAAGTTACCCACTGTATGTTTGTATAATAGCCTATACAGCATCAAATATCTGACAAATGTTTTAAGGGCATTGTATGATTTGTTTTTACAGGTGTCACAACGGCTACACTTATACACCTGATAAAACGAAACAGATCTGCCCATGTGGTTATGATGATTTTGAGTGGTAAGTGTGTGAAGTCTTTCAGTTCTTTTGCATGAAATGAAAATAATTGTACAGAATCAGGAACAAAATTCTGTCAAGTATTGCGAAATTGATCTATGATGCTTTTCCCAGTTTTACCTAAGAGACCAACTGTATATTGTGTTATTGTATTTGTCAGACTTGATTGTACCAAGTCCCTACACATGTTGTAATGCGCTTAGAGCCAAATATTTTTGTTTTTTGCAAGGGATAGGCGCAATATAAATACACTTTATTATTATTAACGTAAAAAGCAAAGTAGTGATGTCATTAGTTTGTCTATGTTGCAACACTTTTTGAGCTCCCCTCGTAATAAACATTGATGTCAGGTATGTCTTGTAAAGCTGCAAAACAAAATGCTTTCACTGTTGAGATCGGGGAAAGAAAGGGGACTGAGGGGTGTCAATAGAAACAACAGTGTGAGGGTTATGTGGAATATGGCACCCAAGAGAATAAGAAACATTGATGAAATAGACCAACGACTCTCATCCTCTTAGGATTGATGATAATGATTGATGACTATGATTTCTTTATGGTTCTTACTGACACTGATGATTGGAAAAAACATTAGTCATTGGAAGTCTAATTTTTTTCCAGCCATTCTGATTTCTTTCATTCTGATTTTCTTTCATTCTGATTTTCTCTCATTCTGATTTGATTTCATTCTCATTTTCTCTCATTCTCATTTTCTTTCATTCTCATTTCAGTGACTACGGCTATCACCGAACAAAGGGGCAGGACAAGTGCGTGGAAGACAGCAACTTCCGCGGTCCAGAGATTGATGTGTGCTTCCGCGGCCACGAACAGAAAGTTATCAGTGAAGGGTAGGTACACTGAGACTCCAGGAGTCTGGGCATGGGACCCCCATTTTACGACCTCCACATATCTGAGAAATTCAGGTCGTATAAAGGGGGGAGTCTTAAAATGCAGGTAAATTTACAGAGGTTATGAACAGATTATTTGAAAAACTTGGTCTTAAAAGAGAGGGAGTCTTAAAATGGGGGTAAATTTACAGAGGTTATGAACAGATTATTTGAAAAACTTGGTCTTAAAAAGGGAGGGAGTCTTAAAATGGGTAGGTCTTACAAGGCTGGTTCCACTGTATTAATCAACTATGTCTGTCTGTCTGTGTGCTTGAGTGCTGCTGTGTTATGTGGCAAACTTTAACATTTACAATATTTCAGAAACCAAATATTTTGGATGCACAGTATGCAAAACAAGGACAAGACCTTAAAAGCACAGCGATTCAAAACTTCATAGCTATTTATCATATAAGTGCCATAAAGAAAATACCAATAAGCATATAAAATGCAAGATTGTATGGCCTTTTCAGGTATCGCAAGCTTCCTGGGGATGTGTGCAACGAACAGAGCGGGTTCAGCCCCACGAGTAAACGCATCAACCTTACGACAGTCTGCACAGAACGTATCAAGGTGGCCACACTCTCACCTGCTGAACTGAAGGTCAGTTATTTGCGTTGGTCATGGATCCGATTTTGTTGTTGACTCACCTGAGTAATTGGTGAGTATTAGGATTCATATGTGTCTGTAATTATGCGTTTTTTACCTTGTTATCTGATCGACTCTCTGCGCTTGTATTAACTCATTAAATTACATATTCCTACTCCGAATCACATGTAGCATTGACACAATCGGAGATGCTAGGTTCTGAAAAGGCTAACCGTCTAAGGGAAGCAACCCCAACCACAAAAAGTGTAAACGTAGCCATGGTAATGACCATACACCCGGGGAGTTACCTCCCATCGTGCATGCCACGTCACTACTGCTACTGAACACGTGGTTCATATCATTCGACCTTACAGCTTTCGAGGGAGCAGGTTGTTGTATTTTTGGGCTCCCCTGTGGCTGCGCTGTTTGGTGTTGTTTTGACACCCACCGGCCACGTTACCGTCTATCTTGCCTCCTGCTTCGTAGTTGGTGAGCTCTTTCCATTTTGGTCATTATTTTGACAGGAAATTTGTTGTAGTTGCTGATTTTCGTCCGTGTTTGGACCTGTGATATTTCAGTGACTACTGTTGGCCGCCATTTTTGTTGTCAGCATGAGTTGACAGATTTTTGTGGCTAGGCCGATGTATTTTGGAGGTAAACGTAATTTTACCTTCTTACTTGCTTGCTGCTTTGTTTAGTTGGTAAGCTTGTTCCTTCTTGTCTTTAGTTTGACAGGAATTTATCTATAGTTGCTGACTTTTTGTCCGTTTGGACTCCTAAATGCGTTTCAGTAACTTATCTTGTGGCCGCCACTTTCGGTTGCTCAGCTTTCCTGACAGCTTATTTATGTGGCTAGGCCTATGTTATGGTGAGGTTCTCCTTACTTTACCTGCGTTTTTGCCTTCTGCTTTGTTAGTTGGTAAGCCATTTCATATTTCGTCATTACTTTGACAGGAATTTTTTGTTATTGCTTAATTTTCGTCCGTTTTGGACTTCTAAATTTTGTCCAGTAACTTATCGCTTGGCCGCCATTTTGTGATCAGCGTCGCTGACAGTGGTTTCTTGGCTAGGCTTTAGCAGGTATCTACCAGTCCGTAGGACTGGTCGTGGTTTCGGATTTAACATGTTTGTTATGTTTTGTTCGTTACTCTTTCTGCCTCGAACAAACACTTTGTGGGGCAGTCATATACTGTTGTACGTCCTGTTTCTTCTCCTCGCCTTCTCTGCTGTTAGCAGATCAGGTGTTGCAGGTGTCTGCGTTATCTTTGTGAAGAAATTTTCGCGTTCCAAGCCTGCGTCTTCCGTTGGTCCCGCTGTCTGTGGGCGACGTCACCTTGTTGGCTTCTTTGACGCTTCCGGCCGAGACGTTGTCTCGGGGGGATGTTTTGCTTCTTCGTCTTCTACCGCTGTGGTTGGCGATTCAAGTAAGTCGAGCTGGTCCACAGGCCCTCGTGAGGCCGTCGGACAGTCCCTGCTGGGACACAGCTCTTTTCGGCGGGTTCACGACCCGCAAACCCCTGTTCAGTCACACCCTGGCTTCACTGAAGACCATTGTGTGGCTGAGCAATGGCGGCAGTTGGTTCCGGCTACTTCTCCGACGTACGCACCCGCTGGGGTCGTTTCCGGAGTTGTCTAGCCGTTTCCGACTGCTGCGCTTCCGGCACTCGCCGGAAGCATAGGTCCCCCGATGTACGCACCCGCTGTGGTCGTTTCCGGGGTTGACCAGGTCCCCCGATGTGCGCACCCGCTGTGGTCGTTTCCGGGGTTGACCGGACGTTGCCCCCCGGGCATTCGTCCTCTGTTCAGTCGCACCCTGGTTTCCTCGAAGACCATTGTGTGGCGGAGCAGTGGCGGTAGCCGTTTCCGGCGCTGCGCTTCCGGCACTCGCTGGAAGCATAGGTCCTCTGACGTACGCACCCGCTGTGGTCGTTTCCGGGGTTGACCGGACGTTGCCCCCCGGGCATTCGTCCTCTGTTCAGTCACACCCTGGCTTCCTCGAAGACCATTGTGTGGCGGAGCAATGGCGGTAGCCGTTTCTGGCGCTGCGCTTCCGGCACTCGCTGGAAGCATAGGTCCTCTGACGTACGCACCCGCTGTGGTCGTTTCCGGGGTTGACCGGACGTTGCCTTTAGGGCATTCGGGCTTCCGGCCTCCGTCCTCGCATTCGGCGCTTCCGCTTTTCGCGGTCTCGTCTGGTGCTTTCCGGCTCCGCCCGGATTTACTGCTCCTTTCGCTTCCACTTCCTCCCGGATGTCGGTAGCTGAGGAGCAACGCCAGCCCTTCGGGCAGGTGTTGTCTCAGCTCTGGCCGATGTAGTCAGCGTTTCAACCTTCGGTTGTCGCGTCGACTGCCGTTCCGGTTCCTGCGGCTGCAGACTTGCCGTCTTCTCTCTCTTAGCCTGGTCGAGGCATGAGTTAGGACGACGTCGGGGGGGACGGATTTCCGGTTTTCCGGTTATGCCGTTTCACCGGCCTTCCACCAGTACGTGGACTTCGGTTTTTTCGCCGGTTGTGTCGGACATTCAGTCTGTCGTCAGCGATTCCACACGTGCTGGTTATTGGGAAAAAGGCTTAACGCTGTCCTCTAAGCTGCGGCAGAGGTCACGTCGAAGGTTTTCCCGGGCGGGGCTTCGGCCTCCTACACTTCCTGTCTGGAAGCATAGGTTCTCCATCACAAGCGCACGTAGTGGCTTGTCTGGGGTTGATCGAGGACTGGCCTACGGGCGTTCGGGTTCCGGCCCCAGTCCTCTTCTGGTCTGTCTCACTCTTGTTCCGTCGTGGGCATTTGTGTTTCACAAGTGCGGCAGCCGTTGTCGGCGTGGTGTTTCCGGTTTTACTGGAAGCATAAGTCCTCCATTTCAAGTACACGTTGCGGTTTTGACTGGAGTTGACAGAGGACTGGCCTACGGGCGTTTGGGCTTCCGGCCTCAGTCTACTCTGCAGCTTTCGCTTCCGTTTTTTGCGGTTTTGTCTGCTGCATTTCCGGCTCTGTTCGGATACACTTCTCCTCTTCCTGACACTCCTTCGGAGGTTGGTGGGTGAGGAACAGCGGCTGGCCTACGGGCATTTAGGCTTTTAGCCTCAGCCGGGGCAGTCTTCACTTTACCTGTTGGGTGTTGCGTTTACTGCCTATTCAGTTCGGGTGGCCCTGGACGTTTCCCCTATTCACGACCGTCAGTAGGGGGATAAGTCAGGTCTTTTTCCGGTTGGATGGTTTTCCGGTTTCCGGTCATCTCATTCATCAGTTTACCACCAGCAACTGTGACTTCGGTTTGCGTTCGTAGCTGAGCTATTCTGGTTCTCAGTCTTTAGTCAGCAATCGAACACGTTCTGGATTTCCGTCGAAGCTCAAGCTTCGGCTCAGGATTTCCCTTGGGTGCATCGACATTGGTGGCTTCCTTGTTGGTTGACTTTGTTGTCGATGTCGGACTTCCGTTCCGTGAAGATAGGATGTTTTTCTACTTCCGGTTCCTTAGTCACCTTTTGTAGGTACCACGGTTTGCAGGTTTTGGCTAGGCCATCTCCTCCCGAAGGTGGTATCTCTAGTGTTTTGGTTCTGCCGCTGTTTCTACTATGGTTCAGTTCCGGAACATGCTCAGCCTTGGCTGGCTTCGGCTACACGGGCTTCACCTTTTGTTCCTTCTTGCTTATTCAGCCTTTGGAACTTGCCTCCTTTCTCTACTCCGTTGGCCAGCCCTTGCTAGGGTGAGCATGGAGCAGATGAGGCTGCCCTTCCTTCTCTACGCTCGTACGGCGGGTGTCGGAGGGACTCGTTTCTTTCGCATTCTCAGTTCCCTGAACAGTCAAAGAGAGTCGCTTAAACTTTGCCTGCAGTAGAGATTCAGTCGAGTAGAGATCACCAGGTCTCTGACTGCTTTACAAGGGTTGAAGGAAGGTAGGGCTAGCATACTCAGAAACATGCTTAGCAGAAGCATGCTCATTCCTCTGGTTAAGCTAAGCTGGCAGCCAATAGGCAGCCTTGGCCGGGCAACAGCCATTCCACGTTGCGGCGATGGTGGTTGTTGCCTTCCCGTTTCTTGTGGCTTGTGGGGTTCTCTGGCTTCAGGTTACCCCTGTTTGGCCACAAACGTTCGGACTTTGGTCCTTGTTGTCTTTCATCGAGTCGGACTCTGTCTTTCTCTAGTGATCAGACGCGTTCTGGTGTTTCGTCCAAACTTAAGGTTCACTTGAGTTGGCCTCGGAAGTAACATTCAGGTTTTCCTGAGGGGGCATTGTCTTGGACAATGGATGTTTGAGGAGTAGTTCTTTGTGGCTTTCCTCCTCTCTCTCAGGTTTTGGCTACTCTTCTCCTTCGGGCAGAGGTTTAGCTAAGGTTCGGTTCCTGTGACTTCAGTCTTGGGCCTTTCCTCTCTTCTTCCTCATCTTAGTATGAGGCGAGTCCGGATGACGTCTGTTGGGTCGGGTTTCCTTACAGTCGCCCGGCTACAAAGGCAACTTTGTCTAGGGCGGTTGTCCGTTTTTCTCCGCGTTGGACTCTGTCTTCAGACAGGGACGGACGCGCTCTGGGTTTCTGGCCAAACTCAGGTAGGCTCTTGATTTGGCTAGGAAGTTAACTGCCTGTTTTTTCCCTGAGAACTCTGGTTTCGGGAGTCTTATGGCTGGCTGGCTTCACGGTTTACGTTTACCAGTCTTGGTTTTCTGCTTTCGGGTTTTGATTCACTCTCGATTACCTTCAAGCAGACTGTTTTGGGAACATTCTGGCTTTTAGCCATTTTGTTTATGGTTGCCAGTCACATCGGTTTTTTACCACCGTGGGTCCTCACTTCCGGTAGCTTACGCACAGTCGTAAGTGGCTGCTGTCGGGTGCTACCTCTCTCCCTGCGTTCGCAGGGACTGGTAGGGGATAACTGGCGACCTGCTATTTGTGAGTTTTCTCTTCGAGGTGGACTCTGGTACTTAGTGCTTGGATGTCTCTCTCTCGCTCTTTCGTGGGGATTGGTCACTCTTATTTTGAGCTGACTTCGTTCTCACAAGCCTTTTGGGCTTTACTACATCCCAAGGTTTGCAGACTTTGGCATGGTTGTCTTAAGGTCACCGCGGGGGTTCGTCCTTCTCAGTTGAGGGGACAACCTTACGCACGGATCTTCTCAGGACATTAGCATTTCCTTCCAATAAAAGGGGGGGGGGGAAGCTTGTCTTTCCCTTGGCTCGCCAGGGTTATTAATCCAAGGCTTGGGTCTATTCCTGTGCTGTTTTTTACGGCTAGGAGATTGGAAGAAGTGCTGAGCACAGCTTTCTGGATCTCTGAGGTTGTCTCTTTCGCTTTGCCTGAGATACTTCTCGGCTGTCAATCAGGACTTTCCTTGGTTCCCTCACTGCCTGTCGGCAGTGGGCCAGCCCTGGCAAGGGCTTTTGAGTGGGTTAGATTTTCTTTCCCACTGGGACCGCCCTGATTCTTTGGCAGCGGTCCAGGTTTTTGGCAAGGTTTTTTGAGTGAGTTAGATTTTTCTTTCCCACCGCCTTGTTGTTGTAATCTGCTACATGTGATTCGGAGTAGGAATATGTAATTTAATCGAAAATTTTATTGTAAATTTTCATTTAATAAATATACCTACCCGAATCACATAGTATATTCCCTCCCGCCAACCCCGCTTTTGATTTGGAGAATTTATTCTTTAGGTCGAATGATATGAACCACGTGTTCAGTAGCAGTAGTGACGTGGCATGCACGATGGGAGGTAACTCCCCGGGTGTATGGTCATTACCATGGCTACGTTTACACTTTTTGTGGTTGGGGTTGCTTCCCTTAGACGGTTAGCCTTTTCAGAACCTAGCATCTCCGATTGTGTCAATGCTACATGTGATTCGGGTAGGTATATTTATTAAATGAAAATTTACAATAAAATTTTCGATTATCTCCCGGGCACGGATATATCTGTATCCACTCATATGGCTCTATCTGACCAGGTACGGATATATCCGCTCAGACTGTTAGCTTCAGTCGCTTCCTGTAACGTCCATCTAACGCCTGCATTCCAGCGTGTTGATACACAGTTACTACACAATTACTACAATTCTGAGTGACCTGCTGCAGCACAGTTGGTCCCGGCTAAAAAAAAAACCTTGGTAAACATAGGTGGGGTAGAAAGTGTTAAACTAATAGTCACGCTCCTTTGAATGTAACCAAATGATATGTTGATAAACATGTACGCTAATTCTCCTTGTGTAGCACCCAACTCTGACAAGTTATACTGAACCTCTCCAGAAAGTGAGCCTTGAGCACTCTGATTTACCAAACACCTGTTCTTGTATCTCCTGTAAATTCCATACTTGATAATACAAGAAGTATGTAGTTCAAGCGGAAAAGTAACCAAAAAATGTACTTGCTGATAAAATATGAATTCCTTAAGGTATGTGTAGGTTTATGTATATTTTAAACTCTGTAGCATACTGATACCTTCATGTCCAAGATTGAAATGGTCAGTGTAAGTGTAAGAGATTTTTACCCATGGGAATTTCTGGAGAATTTCAAGCATCTCTTCTTTGCCATGATGCTTACTGTAGTGATGGTGTGCAGGTTAATTAATGATAATAATAATAAGAGAATTTATCACGCGCACATATCTCACCATAAGGTGACTCAAGGCGCACCTTCCAGCTTCCTTCTAGCTTGCTTTGTGCGTTATGTGTTTTATCAACGTTGGGACAAAAGAAAAAAAAGATATTGTGTCAGTAAGGGCTTTCCCAATTTAACTCGATTGTTGATTACAGTTTTTTATTTTTTTATTTTTTTTTTATTTTAAATTTTACAGTTACTTCTAGGAGCCTGCATTAATGTTTTTTATTTTGTTATGTGTTGAACGATAACATTTATTTTGTTATTGTCATCTTATCTTGTTATTGTCTTCTCCAACCTGTACCCTTTCCCCCCCCCCCCCCTCTCTCTCTCTCTCTCTCTCTCTCTCTTTCTCTTTCTCTTTCTCTCCCTCCCTCCCCTCTCTCTCTTTCTCTCAAAACAATTCATTACGAAATAACTCAGAACTAGTAATAAGTATCTAGGGCATATGACGCACACAAGCACCCACACGTGCACACCCACACCCACATGCGCACACCCACACACCCACACGCGCACACCCACACCCACACGCGCACACACCCACACCCACACCCACATGCGCACACCCACACACCCACACGCGCACACCCACACACCCACGCGCGCACACCCACACACCCACACCCACACACCCACATGCGCACACACCCACACCCACATGCGCACACACCCACACGCGCACACCCACACACCCACACCCACACACCCACACGCGCACACGCATGCATTGTGGGGTCACCCTTTGCAAAGTTGCCAATTACAGATGGAATCAGACAAATTCATCCCTATCTGCTGAAGCAAGCATTGCAATGATATACTCATTCCCTTTGGGTTTTGTTTAGCATCACACATTAGGGGGCCATCCATTGTGGGGTTGGCCATCACACATTAGGGGGCCATCCATTGTGGGGTTGGCCATCACACATTAGGGGGACATCCATTGTGGGGTTGGCCATCACACATTAGGGGGCCATCCATTGTGGGGTTGTTTAGCATCACACATTAGGGGGCCATCCATTGTGGGGTTGGCCATCACACATTAGGGGGCCATCCATTGTGGGGTTGTTTAGCATCACACATTAGGGGGCCATCCATTGTGGGGTTGGCCATCACACATTAGGGGGCCATCCATTGTGGGGTTGTTTAGCATCACACATTAGGGGGCCATCCATTGTGGGGTTGGCCATCACACATTAGGGGGCCATCCATTGTGGGGTTGTTTAGCATCACACATTAGGGGGCCATCCATTGTGGGGTTGGCCATCACACATTAGGGGGCCATCCATTGTGGGGTTGGCCATCACACATTAGGGGGCCATCCATTGTGGGGTTGTTTAGCATCACACATTAGGGGGCCATCCATTGTGGGGTTGTTTAGCATCACACATTAGGGGGCCATCCATTGTGGGGTTGGCCATCACACATTAGGGGGCCATCCATTGTGGGGTTGTTTAGCATCACACATTAGGGGGCCATCCATTGTGGGGTTGTTTAGCATCACACATTAGGGGGCCATCCATTGTGGGGTTGTTTAGCATCACACATTAGGGGGACATCCATTGTGGGGTTGGCCATCACACATTAGGGGGACATCCATTGTGGGGTTGGCCATCACACATTAGGGGGCCATCCATTGTGGGGTTGTTTAGCATCACACATTAGGGGGCCATCCATTGTGGGGTTGGCCATCACACATTAGGGGGCCATCCATTGTGGGGTTGTTTAGCATCACACATTAGGGGGCCATCCATTGTGGGGTTGTTTAGCATCACACATTAGGGGGCCATCCATTGTGGGGTTGGCCATCACACATTAGGGGGCCATCCATTGTGGGGTTGGCCATCACACATTAGGGGGCCATCCATTGTGGGGTTGGCCATCACACATTAGGGGGCCATCCATTGTGGGGTTGGCCATCACACATTAGGGGGCCATCCATTGTGGGGTTGGCCATCACACATTAGGGGGCCATCCATTGTGGGGTTGGCCATCCTGGGTGTAAGTCGTCAAATCCATCCCCATGTAGAAACATGTCCTCAATAGATTGGATTCTTTAAACATCATGCTTTACGAGGTCACCGATATGGAGGTCGCCCATTTGGGGAGGAAGTTATCTGATCCATCCCCATGAAGAAACATGTCCTCAATAGATTGGATTCTTTAAACATTGTACTTTACTGATATGGAGGTCGCCCATTATATAATGATAATAATAAACTTGGCAAAAAAATTATTGCAACAAATTTCAATCCCAAATTAAAGCATTAATCCCCGTTTCATTTCATTAAAACTGTATATACCAGAGAAGGCCATTCACTTACCCTTCAGGATTACCATTTGGATTAAATATTTCTTTTACAGGGATCATGTGACCGCCGCTCAAATAAGGGTACCGTCAAAATCGACCAGACAAAAACGGAAGAGCCGAATGAAAAATCGACAAAAAATCACAATAGGCAAAACTTTGCAACTTTGACATACGAGAAGAAAGTCAAACCAATTACAGGGCCTAGCATTGTAAGCCGTTCGCCGTACTTTACGCCGAAATAACATCTCCAATACGCGGAGCTCGATTTGGTGTACGCCGAAATGCAAAAACCAAACGGTAAACCCAAACGGTCCCAGCTTTCGTTTTGTGCGCCGTTCTGTTTAATTCTCAATCGGTTTGACAGTTTGCTTGAGCACGCACTTCCTCTGGCATCGCGCGAGCATGTTTTGTGGCTCTAGACTTGAAATAATGTCTCGAAGCGACATTGTTGAACGTGGTCAGCCATTCAGTGACAAAGAATTATTTATCCAGGTATTCCTGGAAGTGGGAATGGCAGTTTTAGGCCAAATAACACAAGATTGTCAGTATTCTTGTTTTCTGTCTGTGTTTTGCTTGTTGGTGAAGGCATAATTTAGTTGCTCAATCTTTTTTTTTTTTTTGGGGGGGGGGGGGGGGGGGGGGGGTCGTTTTAGGTAAAAAATCTTCAAAAAATCTTCCCCGAACCCCCAACAGGGGCTTTGCCCCTGGACCCCACCGGGGGCCTCCTGTGGCCCCCAGACCCCCGCCTTTGTAAGCTGAACTCACTTTTTCCAATGCAAGGCCCTGCAATTATCTACCCTGAACAGATTGTTTTGTTTTGTTACCTTACGTATTTCGCGTACTATGCTATTCCTACTGATGCAGGTGTCGATCGCAAAAGCGGTCAAAAACGGGACTTTTTGCATCATTTTTTAGGGGTATCATGACAAAAAAGTCTGCACTTTAGCAATGACTTGGTGGATTGCTTTGAAACTTTCAGAATATTTTACCAACATACTTGAGATACTTCAAGCGAAATGATGGATTGTTACAAGTGTTTGTTAAAATGTTATGCAATTTTTCGAAAGAAGTTTTGAATCTCGTCATAGGATTGTTCCCTTGGGTCCAAAAAATTCATGACTTTGCATGTCTTTAAAAAAATGATTGATACACACACTGCTAAAGTTTTATGTGCGTGTAAGCACTGACGCAAGTTTGCTGGGCCTGTAAACACGCTACATATTTAAGCGATGATTCTGGTGCCACAGCGATGCCCAGCCAAGCGTGACCGTAGCATGTTTTAAGAGGCATGCAGCGATAACAGCTGTAAGCGCGAAACAGCATGAACGTTCCATTTTTGAGTCACTTGAGAAAAAGTGACTCTATGTAATCGGTCAGTGTTAGTCTGTCCGGCCGGCCGTCCGGCCGGCCGTCCGGCCGTCCGTAGACACCACCTTAACGTTGGACTTTTCTCGGAAACTATCAAAGCGATCGGGCTCATATTTTGTTTAGTCGTGACCTCCAATGACCTCTACACTTTAACGATGGTTTCGTTGACCTTTGACCTTTTTCAAGGTCACAGGTCAGCGTCAAAGGAAAAATTAGACATTTTATATCTTTGACAAAGTTCATCGGATGTGATTGAAACTTTGTAGGATTATTCTTTACATCAAAGTATTTACATCTGTAGCCTTTTACGAACGTTATCAGAAAAACAAGGGAGATAACTAGCCTTTTCTGTTTGGCAACACACAACTTAACGTTGGGCTTTTCTCGGAAACTATAAAAGTGACCGGGCTCAAATTTTATGTGAACGTGACTCATTGTGTTGTGAATAGCAATTTCTTCCTGTCCATCTGATGCCTCATATAATATTCAGAACTGCGAAAGTGACTCGATCGAGCGTTTGCTCTTCTTGTTCCTCATGTGTTTGCATGACTAGCAAATTAACGCCAGCGGCTATACGCTGTTGAAACTTTGAAAGAATCTGTATCAATCATTTATCTGTAGATATGCAAAGTCATGAATTGTTTGGACACAAGTGAATATTCCTATGACAAGTTTAACAACATTTTCCGAAACATTGCGTCACATCTGGATAAATAACCGTAACGATCCAAACTTTAGCACGAAGTATCTCTAGTATGTTGGTAAAATATTCTGAAAGTTTCAAAGCAATCCACCAAGTCATTGCTAAAATGTAGCGCTTTTTGACATGATACCCATACAAATTGACGTAAAACGTTCCGTTTTTGACCGCTTTTCCGATCGACACCTGCACCAGAAGGAATAGCATAGCACACGAAATACGCAAGGTAGCAAAACAAAACAATCTGTTCAGGGTAGATCATTGGTTTGAATTTCTTTTTTGTATGTCAAAGTTGCAAAGTTTTGCCTATTGTGATTTTTTGTCGATTTTTCATTCGGCTCTTCCGTTTTTGTCTGGTCGATTTTGACGGTACCCTTACTTGAGCGGCGGTCACGTGATCCCTGTAAAAGAAATTGTTAATCCAGAAGGTGATCCTGAAGGTTAAGTGAACGGCCTTAACTGGCATATACAGTTTTAATGAAAGGACACAGGAATTAAATGCTTTAATTTGGGTTTGAAATTTGCTGCAATAATTTTTTGGCCAACTTTAATAACGGGCATTTATAAAGCGCCTTATCAGAAGTTCAAAGCGCGTGACAACAATACATGTATACAAAATTCATACAATCACTGTCAGATTCAAACAACACATCATGCACATCTCACATCCCCAGACTCTATGCTAAGGAACTATCCGAAATGTTGTTGGAACAAGTGAGTTTTCAAATTGGACTTAAATGATGAAATGGATGGAGAGTGACGTAATTGAAAGGGGAGTGAATTCCATAACTGAGGGAGGATTAGTTATCTTATCCATCCCCATGAAGAAACATGTCCTCAATAGATTGGATTCTTTAAACATGGTGCTTTACGAGGTCACCGATATGGAGGTCGCCCATTAGGGGTGGAAGTTGTCAAATTTGAACCCTTCAGTAGACCCAGAGAAGATTTGGTTAACTACCCCAGCTGACAAGTTGACGGGGTACAATCGTAACCTGTGTATGTCATGTTTAACAATGGACTGTGTTGTAACATTGCTGCATGTGTGGTTTGTGTTTACTGTAATTTCTTATTGAGTATTTTTTCTGCAACAAAATATTCAGGATCATCAAGACTTGAGAAATAGAGTGCGCCCTGCTGAAAATACGATTTCTTGGTGGTTCGTTCGTAACTCTTACCGTCCTAATCACTTACATAAGTACCAGAGTGTGTGAAAGACTCAAAAATGCAGATGAAACACACCAACCTCGCTACTTCGGAGCCATTTTTAGCATTCTCAGTCACAAACTATTTTTTTATCAAATGGTTACATAAACCCATGACGTCAAAAGATGTTCGAATTTGTTTTTGCAACAATGTTCAAGTTATTTTACAAACAACGAAACCACGGCAATTGGGAAAATGTCTTAATTCGTTGAATAACAATGGGTTCTTTCATACGTTAAATCGGGAAAGTCATATAATCTAACATCATACAGAATTGTTCATAAACCTAAAAATACACTACAGATTTTTCAAAAACTATAGTCTGTTTCAATGACTTTCAGCAATTTTCAACATTATTAATGGAGATAACTAACACATTGAAAGAAATTTGGTGCACTAAACAGTTTTCCTGATCACGAATCATTGTGTGAAACTTTCTTTCGTGAAGTGTACGTATTTTTCTAGAAATAGGCGTGTCCCCTGTTTTAAGCGAACACTGTTTTTGTGGTGCACTACCTCTGTTTTAAAAAAAACCTTAAAGGAAGTTACTTCCCTTAGTGTCAGTATGGTTCGCAAAATGTGCCAACAGTTGGGTGTTTTTTTTTAGAAATAAAAAAAAAGTTTTAATGTCGGCGGGAAAAAATAGGGTGGGTCGGGTTACCAACATATATTTTAGTTTGGCCTAAAGTGGTTTTTTTATGATTTGTGATGTAGTGATTCTTGTGCCTTACCACTCTCTTAAATTGAATTTATGGTGGTCTTTGGGTTTGGCGATCAAATTATAAAGAATGCTTTGTTATATTTTGTCAGTGTTGAAATATTATGATTTGAATTTCTGAGAGATCTGGGCTTCTGTCGGTCAAGGAGCTGTCATATATTCGTTGCAGCTTCTAAATTTAAAAAAGCATGATTAGAAACAGTAGTTTTTCTGTAAACAAACATGATTTGACCTTTTCCTCAAGCTGAGTGTTGTTATCTTCTGTGAGCTGTATCTTCTGTTGATAGTGGAGTTTTGTGGTCATAACTGGGTGTTGTCTGCTTCTCTATACAACAGGGGGTCACCAACATCTCTCAGTGTAATGCCACCACTACAGCAAACACCTCCACAAACACACCCACACCACACACTCAAAATCCCACCACCACAGTAAACACCTCCACAAACACACCCACACCACACACTCAAAATCCCACCAACACCAAACCCAAGACTACCCAACCCCCGAGACCAGCTCCTACTTCCAGCCATGAAGCACACACACCCACACCCACCTCAGTCCCCAAGCAAGTGCCTACCTCCCACAGTACACACCCACACCCACCTCAGTCCCCAAGCAAGTGCCTACCTCCCACAGTACACACCCACACCCACTTCAGTCCCCAAGCAAGTGCCTACCTCCCACAGTACACACCCACACCCACTTCAGTCCCCAAGCAAGTGCCTACCTCCCACAGTACACACCCACACCCACTTCAGTCCCCAAGCAAGTGCCTACCTCCCACAGTACACACCCACACCCACCTCAGTCCCCAAGCAAGTGCCTACCTCCCACAGTACACACCCACACCCACTTCAGTCCCCAAGCAAGTGCCTACCTCCCACAGTACACACCCACACCCACTTCAGTCCCCAAGCAAGTGCCTACCTCCCACAGTACACACCCACACCCACTTCAGTCCCCAAGCAAGTGCCTACCTCCCACAGTACACACCCACACCCACCTCAGTCCCCAAGCAAGTGCCTACCTCCCACAGTACACACCCACACCCACCTCAGTCCCCAAGCAAGTGCCTACCTCCCACAGTACACACCCACACCCACTCCAGTCCCCAAGCAAGTGCCTACCTCCCACAGTACACACCCACACCCACCAAAACCCACCACCGAATCCACTGAGAGCTCCCAAACCACTCCAAATGCCAAGAGTGTAAATGTAAGTGCGTCCAAGGATGCTTGCCGGGTAAAACTATTTTTCCAAGTGCCTCTGACGTGCACAATTATGACTATCATGCGGCTGCCTCTGCCTGGGCAAATGATCTACATGTACTCCCTTTTGCTAACGCTTTTTGAAAATGATTTACAGTAGTTGCTTGATTGCTTGCAAGTCTTGCAAGCCAGCACACTGCCACAGCTCTGCCATGTGCATTCACAAATATGTATAGAAAGCAAAGGAGGGGGAAAAAACAAACAACTAATATTATGTTACATAGCGCTTTTTCTGTCAAGTCGCATTTTTCCAAGTGGATTTGAATAAAGGCTTTGTAACTGAAGGGGACGCAGGCTGACTACCTTTTGAAAAAATATATAGCTTGTATCATGTACAAAGCAGTATGTATTGTGCTTATCCTACCCTGCATGGAGCAGACATTTTTACACCCCCTCCCCCCCCCCCCCCCTTAAAAAAAAAAAATCTTGACTGACAGCATGCCCATGTCCGATCTCTACAGCAGAGCTGCCAACTGCTACGGTTTCAGCATAGCATGCTACGCCAAGCTTACAATTGCTATGCTCAAACAAATAATTACAAACATGCAACAGTTTGCTCTTTCTTGTGAATCCTAGTACTCATTTCTGCATGAAAAGTACCATTGGTATTTTATTGTGAGATCACTTGGATCCGGATGTCTAACTCTTATGCAGGACAAAAACATATGTGTGTGTGTGGATGTGCTTGCTTCAGTTCATGGGCTTGTATTTTGTGAATGATATTTGTCTCACCCCAGTAATCAGTGAACCTTAGTAATGAGCAGTCTGTCTGTCTGTCCATATGGATGCAGGGCAGCTGGCCGTGAAAAAAAATAACAACGTTGAAGATGTTTTTGAAGCTAGAGCTTAAACTTTGCACATTTCTAGGGTTTGATGAACTCCCGATATGACCCCAGTCTGGATTGACCCTCATCAAATGTCAAGGTCGCAGCGGGCCGCCCGTCATGTTTGTTCATAAAAGCTTAACGTTGAGGTTTTCTCAGATGTTTTTGAAGCATTGAATCAGCTTCCATATTTCACGCACTTGTAGGTTTTGATGATCTTCAGACAAGACAAACATTTTGGCTTGTTTTCATCAAATTTCAAGGTCAAAGCATAAAAAATGTTTGCTGGAAAAGATGTATCACTACTGAAAATATCCACTGAGCTATCAAAAAAATAAATCTGTGACCTCATCAATATTGTGATGTCATTGTTTGATTGAGGTCACAGCTTAGTGTCTGGGGTATTTAGTCTTGGCTAGACTATTAGTGATGGCATTATTTTATGATGCAGTAGGTTCAACAATTGTTTGTATCTTAGTTATCTGGGGAATACTCTTAGGATTGGATAACTGTACATGTATTGATACAGGTCACAATGGGGTCAAGTTTGGGTCAAGAAAATCATCGTTCTCTTGCACATTATTTAATGAAGCTAGAGCAGCAAATATTTTGTTTATAACTCATATATATTAAATATGACGAAAGGTGAGTCATATAAGCATTTGCTTTTCTAATTTTGTTTGATTTTGAATGTGGATCAGAAGGATGAAGTTTTGGAATGGGTGCTTTGTGTGTGTGTGTGTGTGTGTGTGTGTGTGTGTGTGTGTGTGTGTGTGTGTGTGTGTGTGTGTGTGTGTGTGTGTGTGAGAGAGAGTGAGTGTGTGTGCAAACTCTTTATGTGCATGCATGCATACATGTGTATACTGACCACAACCTCGACTGAACCTCTCTTTTCATAAATTGGTTTTGCAGAGAGAAGAGGAGGAGAAGAAGGGTAGTAGCCACACTCTGATCCTGACGCTTGTGGCAATTGCGCTAATTGTTGCGGCCGCTGGACTCGCCTACTTTGCCTATAAGATGGTCCTTCTCCGGCGACAGTGAGTCATAATGATTATGCCCAGGAGCCTGCGAGGATGTATATTTGTATAAGATGCTTACCTTTATGCGTGACCTTGACACATTAATGTCTTCATGCGTTAAACAACTTGAAAAGAAACTGTCCATTATTTTTGTTTGGGACAAGGGGTCATACCAACACAACAGAACATGCACACGCACGCACAAACGCGTGCACACACACACACGCGCTTGCACATACACTGTTACAAACACACAAACATACACTGTTACAAATTCACAAACATACACTGTTACAGACACACAAACATACACTGTTACACACACACATAAACAAAAACAGAAAAGAACCAGAATACCTGGTTTTAAAGACTATGTCCCTGGAAAACCTCACACAAACTTTCTGTTATCCACTCTTGGCTGTGTGTGTTTCAGCAAAGTGGTGTACCGTTACTCCATGCTTAACCAGAACCAGGACCAGGACAAAGATTTTGACGAAGAGATTGAGCGAACGCTGACTGGCGCCACCTCCTCCCACCCACACCCCATGTTTGGCGACTTATCGGATGAAGAGGTACGTTCATGGTGGAATAGGTCAAGGTCAGGGCTGTGAAGGTGAAGACAGGCTATTACACACTTTGTGGAATGCCACTGTATGAAAATGAAGTCTTGACAAAAAGAAAGACCCCAAACCTGCAAAGATTCCAAAGTAAGAATAAAAATACATAACATTACTGTTGAATGCCTTCTGTGCTAGCCTTGTATAAAAATAAAGACTTGGGGGGAGAAAAAAAAAAAGAATCACAGATGACTGCGAAGATTCAGAATCGAAGAACAAAAATGTAAATTTACGGAATATTTAATGATTGACGAAAAGAAACAATCGCTAGAACTTTGTGGTCTTTGAACTGGATGGACACACAGATATGTGACAATGAGAAAACCAACAGAAAATGAGGACGTAGCACAGTAAGGTGCTGGTTCTGATATATGTGACAATGAGAAAACCAACAGAAAATGAGGACGTTGCACAGTAAGGTGCTGGTTCTTCGGTGTCAAGATGGCGACTCTTCTTGCATAGGGTTTGAATGAAGAAGTGAAGAGCTTTGGTTCTGTGAAATGGCTATGTATTGATTGAACATAGGGTTTGAATGAAGAAGTGAAGAGCTTTGGTTCTGTGAAATGGCTATGTATTGATTGAACATAGGGTTTGAATGAAGAAGTGAAGAGCTTTGGTTCTGTGAAATGGCTATGTATTGATTGAACATAGGGTTTGAATGAAGAAGTGAAGAGCTTTGGTTCTGTGAAATGGCTATGTATTGATTGAACATAGGGTTTGAATGAAGAAGTGAAGAGCTTTGGTTCTGTGAAATGGCTATGTATTGATTGAACATAGGGTTTGAATGAAGAAGTGAAGAGCTTTGGTTCTGTGAAATGGCTATGTATTGATTGAACATAGGGTTTGAATGAAGAAGTGAAGAGCTTTGGTTCTGTGAAATGGCTATGTATTGATTGAACATAGGGTAATTGCCTTCTTTGAGCCATGTAACGCCAGAGTCCGACAAAAAGTCATATTTAGGCCGCTAAGTGAGATTCAAAAAGAGTGCATGTTTGTGAGCCTTCAATCCAAGGACTTCTAACTAAAATCAATCAATAAATAAAAGTAGTTTGTATTTTTGACCAAAATATGACTTTTTACACAGATCGAAACAGTCATTGTTCACCTTGACCGCTGGAGGAAAAGTGACTGTCTCGTTTTGTGTAAAATGTTATATTTTGGTAAAATATACAAATAATGTAAAATAATGGTTAGATGTTGTTAATGCTGAACGTACCCACACACACTCGCAGGGCCAATTGGTACAAGAGAAATCTGTCTTCCAAATGGGAATTTTAGGTGTAAATCGTTTTCCATCACCACACCATGTAGGCAGCCGTATTCCATCTTGGGGGGATTTATTTGATGTGATTTGTGGTTGACAGGAACTACCAACGGCGCCTCAACAGAACGGGCGCCAGAACGGACATGTTCAGAAAGGCACACCGCAAGTCAAGGGTTACCATGACGACTCAGATGATGTGAGTCTTGTTTGTGTTTGTGGTGTGTGTGTGTGTGTGTGTGTGTTTATTTATTTTATTTTATTTTGCTGTTTAGATTGTGCAAAAGGTAAAGAAGTGATTAGAATACAAGTCCGCAGGGGCAAAAAACATGCTTCGTTTGGTTTCTCATTTGAGATTGTGTGAATAGTTGATTATGTGCGTTTTGTGGGAGTTTCTGACAGGGTTATTCAGAATTTGGTGGTAGGGGTGCCTTGGGGAAGAGAGATTAAGTTGGTTTTCTTGCACATGGATTGGAACTTCAAGTGAAGCTCAGGCACTTCACAGCGTATAGTAATGAATATACTGTCAACACTCAAACATGAAAGGACAAGTGATATGTCATGAACATGGACATTGAAATTACCTGCTACTACTGATTTGAATAGCTAACTGAAATAATAAAAACTGTGTGAGAGAGAAAGAGAGAGGGTGGGGTGGAGAAAGGAACAAGAGGGAAAGGGTGAAGAGAGATATTTCATAAAGAGGAGACATTTTGAGTAGAAACGTAGAATAGTACATGGCCGGGTGCTAGAGTGCTGCATGAATGAGTAAGTGCATGTGGAGCTGTATGACTGGGTGAATTGTGGGTTGCGTACGTCCGAGGGGCACATGTAGCCTGTGTGTATGAAGTAGTGGGTATGTTGCGTAAGGGTGTGCTGATATTGAACTTCAGTTGTGTTTTGTAAATGTCTATGTATCAGTGTATCATGTCTTGCCACACACATGCCAAATTTCCTTGTATTGATGAGGACAATAAAACTTCTTGTATCTTGTATCTTGTAATACAAGAGAGAGCAATGGTACTAGGAACTGGGAGATTTCATAGAGTAGCGAAAACTTCAACAAATGATACCGCACGTACAATATAAGAACCTCTTTTCTTCTTTTTCAGGATATGCTCAACTAGTTGCTGCAATAAGACTGTGATTACCTCCCCCCCCCCCCCACACCCCCCCCCCCCTCCCGAAAAAAAAAAAAGGAAGAATACAAAAGGATGAAATGACAGCACCATTCCTGAATCCACTTCCACGCACTCTGTTGAAGTTTACGACAGAGGGGATACACCAGATCTGCTTGCATCGCCATTTCTTGATACCATTTTGTATACATCCGCATTGTCATCAAAGGTTGTTGGTGGTGTTTTAAATTGATGTATAATTTGTTCTCATTGATTTTATTTCGTGTTTCTGATAATGTATCTCGTTCCCCTCATCCCTTTCCAGTTTCTCTCATCCAGATCTCTTATGATTCTAAAACAACTACATGTACACACTTATGATTCTAAAACAACTACATGTACAGTGTACACACTTATCTGTTTCTATTTGCACACCCTGTAACACTTTTTTCCCATTGTGTAGGAGACGCAGTTGTTTTCATAATAACTCTATCCTGATTCTCTTGTTTTAAGTGGTGTGTACGTGTGTTTATTTTAAGTATGCAAATCATCGAGCAGCTTTTTGAATTGTGGTTGACAGTAATTGTACACAAATCTTCAGATACCAAGGTGTAGGAACTGAGTACATATAGTTAAAATAAAGTATGTGAAGACACAATTTTTGCCGCTTGAGATTTTTACACGTATTGTGATCGTTACCAGACTGAGTAGTAACTAGTAACTGGCCTGTCCAGATTCAGTGTTTTTTTGTTTTTTTTAAAGTTTTTTCTTTTTTCTTCAAAGACCTTGAACAACTAATGAAAATTATAAGTTGAGACCTCTCTCTCACGCTGCTTAGTATTACAATGTATCCATATTCTTGTGTGCATAGCACCATTTTTAAGATCATTAAAGAGAATTGCTCCAAGGCCTCTGAAGTAGTACTTGGTGGATCCTCTCTCCAAGGCCTCTGAAGTAGAACTTGGTGGATCCTCTCTCCAAGGCTTCTGAGTAGTACTTGCTGGATCCTCTCTCCAAGGCCTCTGAAGTAGTACTTGCTGGATCCTCTCTCCAAGGCCTCTGAAGTAGTACTTGCTGGATCCTCTCTCCAAGGCCTCTGAAGTAGTACTTGCTGGATCCTCTCTCCAAGGCCTCTGAAGTAGTACTTGCTGGATCCTCTCTCCAAGGCCTCTGAAGTAGTACTTGCTGGATCCTCTCTCCAAGGCCTCTGAAGTAGTACTTGCTGGATCCTCTCTCCAAGGCCTCTGAAGTAGAACTTGGTGGATCCTCTCTCCAAGGCCTCTGAAGTAGTACTTGCTGGATCCTCTCTCCAAGGCCTCTGAAGTAGAACTTGGTGGATCCTCTCTCCAAGGCTTCTGAAGTAGTACTTGCTGGATCCTCTCTCCAAGGCCTCTGAAGTAGTACTTGCTGGATCCTCTCTCCAAGGCCTCTGAAGTAGTACTTGCTGGATCCTCTCTCCAAGGCCTCTGAAGTAGTACTTGCTGGATCCTCTCTCCAAGGCCTCTGAAGTAGTACTTGCTGGATCCTCTCTCCAAGGCCTCTGAAGTAGTACTTGCTGGATCCTCTCTCCAAGGCCTCTGAAGTAGTACTTGCTGGATCCTCTCTCCAAGGCCTCTGAAGTAGTACTTGCTGGATCCTCTCTCCAAGGCCTCTGAAGTAGTACTTGGTGGATCCTCTGTCTGCTGGAGGTTGTGCTGTCAACCAGAAGCTGATGATCAGATTATCGCGAATTCCATTTTGTCAATGCAGACAGCTGAAGCTTTTAAATCAACATTTGAAAATGTCTGAGTGGCTTTATTTGCTTACTAATTTATATCATTTGTTTTTGCAGTAGTCAGTTCTTGAGAAAATGTCAAGCTGAAGCTGTTACAAATGTCTACAAGGAAGTAGTATAGTTTGGTTTTGTTCCCATTTTATTTTATTTACTTATTGTTTTTGATACAGACCGTATTACAAGGCAACATTCCAGATCAGTGCAAAAGGTTTATGAAGTTCTTCAAAGTATTGCCATAATTAATGTAAAGACTAGATTTTGATCAATGATGGAATTCATTGAAGCTGCTGTAGCTTCACAAAGTGAAGGAGTGCTATTTTTGTACTGTGTTTTTTTCATGAAGTACATGAATTAGAACAGACTCGGCCAGCAACAGCATCAAAGTTGTGAATGCTGAAGTAATTGTAATGTGGGAATAGAAAAGAATGCAGTAAACGGTTCTACATTCACAAGCTGTATGGTGAACAAGCTGTATGGTGAACAAGCTGTATGGTGAATAAAATGAGATCCAGATGTGAATTAAGTCGCATCAGTTTGACATGCATGCCTTCCGGTGTGAACAGTAATGTCACCATGGCAGATCATTACAGGCAACAAGAGCATCCTTCCCTCAAAACACATACCAAAAATCAAGAGCCTGACGGCGTTACATGCAGATTGGAATTTTGTTCTGAATCAATTGTTCATGTTTACACTGGTGCTTGTAACAAAAGGAATTCACTCCAAAACGTCCCACTTTGAAAGTAGCCAGGATGTTGAGTCTTGGTATGTGTTCAAATTGGAGGATGCTCCTTATCTGACAAATCTGTGGTGGCTGACATGATGGTTTGCATGAGAAGGAAGGGTCCTGTCATGTGTAGCGTTCTTTGATTTGAGGGTTGACTTTTTACTTCTGCTTTCTTATCAATGCTAAAATGTGTGTGTGAGTGAATCATGTGTGCGTATGTGATGTGTGTGTGTGTGTGTGTGTGTGTGCTCCAAACTGCTTGTGATCATGATTTGGAAGTTTTGATACTTGCTGTAGTATCCATTCATATCATGACCGTCATTGATATTCTCATTTTCTTTCTTGTGTGTTTTTAATTAACAAAAGAAGAAAATCTTGACAGACTGCACAAACACTGCTACATGCAATGTTCCCACTTCCTTCCCCTTCAAACCACCTGACATCCATCCAGGCCTTGACAGACTGCACAAACACTGCTACATGCAATGTTCCCACTTCCTTCCCCTTCAAACCACCTGACATCCACCCAGGCCTTGACAGACTGCACAAACACTTACACTGCTACATGCAATGTTCCCACTTCCTTCCCCTTCAAACCACCTGACATCCACCCAGGCCTTGACACAGGATACAGCATCTTTCCACTTGGACACATATAGCTAATACCAGCATCTTGTTCAGTCCCAAACATCACAGCCTGTTATTTGATCTTTTTGTGTGTAAAACCAGGGGTGGTACTTTGAGTGTGCTTTTTTTTGCTGTTTTTTGTTGTTGCTGTTTTTTCTTTCTTTAATTATATAGAGTGATATGAGCTTAGCACTGAAGTTTGCAATTCACCAGAATTTGTGTGCATCATCATATATTCTTTTTTTAATATTTAATTTATTATTATTTGTGTGTGTGGTCAAGTTCAGTATGCCATGTCTGCTAAATATGTAAATATCAAACAAACAGACAGAAACACACACAAACACACACACACACTCACACACACCCCCCAGAACCTCTGACAAAGCTAAATGCTGAACAGGATATTTTTTTGTAAATCACAGATTTTCTGATTCACTGTGTTTACAACTACATTGGTTGTGTCAATTTTCCCGCGTGCAAGTCTGTACAAGTATTTTCATCTGTTAATAATGATAAAAAAACACCATGGTGGTAACTGTTTTTACTGTGTAATATAGGAACTGTGCTAATACTGTATGCACTACTTTTCCCCTTGTTGTTTGATGATGAAAAACAAAATTCATTTCATTTTCACAATGTTTTGTTTTCTGTTAATCATAAAAGGAGAAATAGATCTCTGTATCTTGCTCCTTCAAACTAACAAAAGAATATCAGACAGAAGAGATGCAAACAATATGGTTTTCTGTGAATTGCGAGCATGGATCTCTCCAGAACAGTATAAATGATTTTTATTTTGTGTAATATTGCAAGACTTTAGTGATCTCTTGGTAGATACATATAATAGGCAACGTCTTTTCTCAAGTTGTTTTTTTGATGATTTATGCGGTTAACTTATAACTAAATTTACAGTTATTCCTGTCGCCCATTTTCAGCTATTACTGTCCCCCACTTTTGCTTTTTGATATGTTTGTAAGCTTCAGGAAAAATGGTGTTATGTTTTGCTGTATATACTGGTTTCACGCAAATACATGTATATTTAATGATGATGAGCACCATTCCATGTTCTGAGTATTTTCATCTCGGTGTGACTGTGGATAATTACAAATGATATATAAATATATTCTTAGATTGGATTGTGTAAGTTCTGTATTTTCTGTTCGCTGCATTTTTTTAATAGTTTTTTTTTTATATATATCTCCTGATTTAACACATGTTAATTTACGTGTATGTATGGACACTGCTGCTAAAAAAAAAAAAAAATGCAAAGAGTACCATTTGCCAAATCTATTATGGCATGATTATGTAACACTAACAATTGATGAATTCCGGAAATAACTCAGTCAGGATTTTATATGTTGTGGAAGAGTTGCTTGAACTTGGAAATACATTGTACTGAGGCAAATGAACCCACGTGACATCGTAGGCCAATTAATAGCAAGCGGCGTGTCTGCATACATGATCGGCAATCTGTGCACTGAGGGGCGCGATCACTTCGACAGTGAATACATCTCTTATGTACGTAATTTTGAACAAAAAGAGCGTAACGTTATATTGCACGGACAGGCACAGTTTTAACCGTGAATCTCCGGTACTTTTACCACTTAAAATCTTAAAATATGGGGAACCACATCCACAACTGGTCATCCCTTCGGTTGGTACTTCACTTGACAGATTTTCTTGCCGTTTGATTATAGTGTAATCAGTTTATTTGACCAGTCAGAGTTATTTAACTAGTCTGATTTGACAGAGTGATGTGTTAAGCAAGAGCCCGGGTTCGTACATGTTTGAAGATAGAAATGTAATGGCCAAGGGAATCACTGGCATTTTCTTTTGTGGAAAAAAATCTTTGATCCAGTTGAGGCTCATAGTAGGCTTTGAATTCTGTCAATAAAAGAGGAAAGGTATATGCATCAAAAAGTTTTGATTGCGTGTGAAGGTTTTGTTTTTTTGGTAAATTTGTTTGTTTGTTTTGGGAAAAGGTGCCCATTTGATGATTTGTAAATATGGCATTTTCCAGTTTGACCATTTGCTGAATTCAAAGAGAATAACAGTAATTACTCTTTGCTTTTGGTAAGGTGATCGATTATCATGTAGTGAGTGGTTTTGCCATTAAAAGGTGAGAAACTTGTTAAGCGACTGCTTGTTTTTTCATGGAGAGAGAGAAAGAGAGAGTCTGAGACAGAATTCTGTTAGAGTGCTTCTGTTCAGCATGACAGAGTTTTGGGGTGTGTGTGTGTTTGTGTTTAGAGAGAGAGAGAGAGCAAGAGTTGTTACTGTTAGTGTTATATATGTGATTGCTTGCACATCAAAATAAGTAAAATAACTTTCTCGTGGTAACTTCAGTTTCACAAACAAGCAAGCAAACAGATATATATGCAGATATATATTCCTTGAACCAGATTTTAAAAACAGGAACAGATTATTATTTTGTACATGCACAAAAATGTTATTTTCAAAAATGTGTTAAGACTCCAATCGTTCCTCACACGTGCACTTTTTGAGTGTAATGGAAGACTCACATACATCTCAGATTCATAGAGCTACTTGAATGAGCTGTTCCACTGCACCAACTGATGAGACATTGTCATTGAGATCTTTTTAAAGGCTGCCATATTCGTAGCGTTCATTAATTAATTCATATTGTTTACATGATTGTGCCAATAATGTTATAAAACTGTACCTAAGGGGATATAATAACGATTGGCTGTAGCTTTCGAACACAGAAAAAATTATTATGTATTGCAAAGTGGTGTTGATAGTGTCGAATGTAAACAGTCTCAAACGCCATTTTTGGTTTACGAAACGTCACGAAGTGACGTCAACGGTCTAAAAATAGCATAAGACCTGGAGAACTGTTGCTAAACAATGCAATAAAGAATTAATTATTTCTCGTAATTGGTAAGGACTTCAAACCTAAAACTTTACAGGAAGCTTAATTTATACATCCCCGCAACGATGGGAAAAGCCCTGGAAGTAATTAAACTAATTAAATAGGACTATGTCAGCCTTTAAGGTAAACACAATCAGAGGGGATTAAAGTTTATTGCATTATATGATTGCAGATCGCTTACTTTAAAATCAAAGCATGTTGGCTGGTTTGTGTAATTAAATGAACAGCACTGAGCTTTGTACACACTGTCGCAGCTCAGTGACCAAAACATTACAAGGGAAGTAAGATATTAACCGCATAACATTTGCAACGAGTTATCTTTCCCTCCAGTACCCAGCCTCGATCTGACAACCGGCAACATGGAGGCCATCATGTCACGAAGTGTGGTGTTGTTCACGCCACAACTGTAAGTTTTGCACGTTGTTTTGCACAAAATGAATGCAAGAGAATCATTGCCTAAACGTTCAATTTAAATGTGTGTTAGCGCTATATCTGTCGTGTGGCTACTTTTACTCTTTTACGCTTTTGAAAATACAAAGGTCGTAGAGGACGACTGTCACTATAGACTCGGAAGACCGTCTGCTTCAGCAAAAAAAATCTATCCTCTGACCCTGACAGCAGAATCCCGTTTTAACTCTTTGCGTAACAAGTTATCTACGATAGCTGATTAACACTGTGGAAAGATAACTTAGATCTGAGATTGCATTAGCTTGCAGTTTGCCCATCTAATTGTCGTTGCTTCCACAACACTTTCCTCCCTTGGGGGTTGAAGTATACAACACAACAGGTCCTGACGGGGTTGGGACAGGAAGGTGTACAATTTAGTTTAACCCTTACAATATTAAGATTTTAGAATAGACTGAAATCCTCTCATGGTACCAAATAAAAGTGCAACTGCAAGGCTGGCCGTCCAGAAAATACATATATATGAGTTATGACAACATGTGCACATAAAATGAGAAAAAGTTGTGTTCCTAAAATTCTATGTTGTGAACAAGGCTTATGAAAAGTAAAAAGGGTTCACTGAGACTAAAATGTAAGCAACATGTTTCCATAGATCTCTTGGGGTCTTCTTTACCGGTCTCTGGTAATGACTAATGTGCACACAAATTTGTAGAATTTCATTCATGATGTATAGGGCTGGTTCGATGGCAGAAACCAACCATGCAACCTTACATATAATGTATGAACCATTGAAAAGAATTTGTTTACCACATATCAGCGTTTCATTTACTTGTGCGCCCTGCGCCATTGGCGCATTAAATCTGAAAATGTCCCATCACAATTCCCTTCAGTGCGTCAAAGGGCGCATTGAGATAACGTACCACTGCGCCACCAAATGTACACGTTACATCGGATACGCACATACAGAGATAACACAATATAGCGGCTAATTCTCAGATGGCACCAGATTGCACCATTTTGCATCTTTGGTCAAAGCGCTACTTGCCTTCGACTATGTCCCATCGGAATTTGGTAGAGTGGGACAAATGTCCCATTGCCTTTTTCTCCCAGGCTAAATCCTACATATGCTCAAAAATTAGCCAGGGCATTGAGTTTCAGTTGTACGACTATTGCTTTCATGTCTATAGATCATTATATGTGTTGCCCTTCACCTCTGTCATTTATTATAAACGCGTACTGTTTGTTACATCAGCTGGTAGTTAAAGGTACTGAACTTGTCAAATCTAGGTGCACGGAGCCCCTGGGGCCTTTGGTCATACCTCAGGCAGCTATCCGTTAGAAGAACTACCAAGTTTCATTGACTTGCACCCAAAGAGTCAAGAACTGCAATTTCTTTTACGAATTAATTTCGTACTCGGACCCGGCTGGTCTTGACCTATTTTTGGGTCTAAATTTAGATCAGGTAGATCACCACATCATGCACAAAAAGACACGTCACTAAGCAAACTATGTCAGACATCATCATGGGTTTGTGTAAAACAAAATGGAGGCCGGAATCACTCAGTTGAATCGAACTCCGACCAAACACCACGTAATAACTAGGTTAATTTATGCACTCGCGTGAACAAGAAACTGTCGAGCTTCACAGATGTCGTCGTTGGGTAGTTTTGGGTTTGTTTTACTACCATAGGAGGATTTTTGAACTGTAAATGCACTCAGCTGCAACAAAAACGCAAAACGAAGGCTGTGAGCTGCACTGTGCCTTTAAATCAGGATAGTTTTAGTCCTGATCAAGTGTTAGCAAATCATATTTGCTGAGACAGGTACCTCAGCATTTTTCTGTTACTTTTCTTTACAATTGAAAAAGTTGTCTTGTTATTATTTGTATACACATGTATGATGTATGATGTATGATGTATGATGTTTGTCCAGTGAAAAATAACGAGGACCAAGGCAATACAGGTTTATGTCCAAGTTTTATCCATGATTAAACCTTCCAATAAGTATAGCCTTTTTAATTTTTTTGTCTTTTGATTCTTGTAATGCATCTGAAGTAGAAAGATTCCACTGTTAATTGTATGTTTGTTGTTATGGTGTGCAGGACCCAGGTCAGAGGGATGGCGACCTTGAAAGACAGTGGGTTTGGTTTTTGCATTTCTGTTTGACTATGCAGGCTTTTCATTTTATTCTGGATATATATGTGTGTGTTATGTGCATCAATATTTGCTGTTGTTTCAAAGAGAGAGGAAGGCACACATGATCATAATGATCAAATGTTTTTTTCAGTAGGGCTCTGCTTCCTATTTTAAGAATAAAGTAACACAAAAATGTACACCAGATACTGTTAAACAAAGATGGAATAAGATTGATCCAAAATTCATTGACCTTCATAAAATGTCTAGGTCACAGTGGGGTCAAGTTTGGATCTAAAAATAAAATAGTGTTTTCTTTGACCTCCAGGCATGATCAAGGTCTTGTTGATCCAGGTCAATGTTTAAGGTCACAGTGGGGCCGAGTCTTGGTCAATAAGTTCAAAATAGTTTTTTGACTCACATGCGAAGCAAAAGTGAGTCTATGTACTCACCCGAGTCGTCCGTCCGGACGTCCGGACGTCCGGAAAACTTTAACGTTGGATATTTCTTGGACACTATTCAGTCTATCAGTACCAAATTTGGCAAGATGGTGTATGATGACAAGGCCCCAAAAAACATACATAGCATCTTGACCTTGCTTCAAGGTCAAGGTCGCAGGGGCCATAAATGTTGTCTAAAAAACAGCTATTTTTCACATTTTCTCTGAAGTTTTTGAGATTGAATACCTCACCTATATATGATATATAGGGCAAAGTAAGCCCCATCTTTTGACACCAGTTTGGTTTACCTTGCTTCAAGGTCAAGGTCACAGGAGCTCTTCAAAGTTGGATTGTATACATATTTTGAAGTGACCTTGACCCTGAACTATGGAAGATAACTGTTTCAAACTTAAAAATTATGTGGGGCACATGTTATGCTTTCATCATGAGACACATTTGGTCACATATGATCAAGGTCAAGGTCACTTTGACCCTTATGAAATGTGACCAAAATAAGGTAGTGAACCACTAAAAGTGACCATATCTCATGGTAGAAAAAGCCAATAAGCACCATTGTACTTCCTATGTCTTGAATTAACAGCTTTGTGTTGCATGATCTTGGATGACCTTGAGTCAAGGTCACATGTATTTTGGTAGGAAAAATGTGTAAAGCAGTTCTTAGTGTATGATGTCATTGCTAGGTTTAGTTATTTGAAGGTCAAGGTCAAGCATGTGAGTCTTATGGGCTTTGCCCTTCTTGTTATAAGAGCGCTCATCATGCAGCTACAGCAGCAGATTTTTTCCTGATTTGTATATATATATGAGACTGTGCCAAAAGGTCAGGTGTCATGTCTACTGTCCCGAATGACACACGATTGCTGACATTTCACCATTGCCAACAGAATAAACAAATAAGAAATAGGTAGAAAATGAATGTGAAAACTGACTTTAATTGTTGATCAGTATTTTCTATACCACTAACAAATAATCTACTTGCACATAGCTGTTTGGCAAATGTATGTTGCATGGGACACACTGACATGAAAGTGGAAGATGTTTTTCCCTCTAGAGAAACTACATATCAAGTTACACTTTTTGTGCTCTTCCATTCCAGTTGGCAATCAATTGTTAACGCATGTTATTAGAAAAAATAGAACGAAAACAGATTAGATAGAATGAAAAATGTACTGGTGATGTCATTTGGGACATACTGACATGAAAACGTCACCTTTTGGCACAGTCTCATATACACACATGACAAGGGAGAGTTGTATGAGCATTTGCTCTTCTTGAGGAGCGCAAAATTGGATCTTTTTGTCAAAGTCTCCATTTTACGGTCCAGTTATTCACTTTGTATGTGAATATCTTTTTGCATGCATCATGCGTGCTGTGTTTAATTTTATATGTGCAGCTTTGATATCTTTAAAGTAGCATACAAAATGTGCCTGATCATATATGTGTACAACAACTTTCACTGAGTGGACGTTGCTTGTCTTGTTCCCATCAGTTCGTCTTCGTCTCAAGTCAGTGACAAACATCCAGAAAATCACCAAGTCCATGAAGATGGTGTCAGCAGCCAAGTACGCCAGGGCAGAGCGTGAACTCAGGCCAGCACGCTCATACGGGGCAGGCGCAAAAGGTTGGTTATATATATATACAGGGGTGTTGCTAGACATTTTCATGTTGGGACATTTGGCCGAAACTGTCAGAAAGCTTTAGGACATCTTGGAAAAAATTCGGCTATTATTTTGGCTCATCCAAAGTCACCGCAACATTGAAGCACAAGACTCAAGAGGGGAACACCAATACATACAATCATTGTCTTAGGAACACAGATTACAGGGGCGGAGCAGTTAAGCCAGAGGGGGAAAAAAGTGATAGAAAAAAAATATATGTAAAAAAAAAAGATTTTATTTTTGGGTAGCGTGACTCACGCTTCCAATATTTTGTTTTCTGTTTGCTGAGAACATGTGCTTTGCCTAAAAATACTGACCAATCAAATTCATGTCACTATGCTTTTAGCCACGCCCAAACAAGTGCAGCAACAGTTTGACACTGAAGCGCTGTCCACGCTTTTTTTTAAACGCACGAAATGCACGGGATTTGAGAGGAGTTTTGCGCTTGGCATTTTCCAAATAAGGATATCCTTCTATGAGTACTACGCTGGAATACTACAATGAATTTTCAAACGGCTACACTGGCTTCGTCTTTCCTGATGGAAAGGGGGTGTATTGTTGATATTTGTAGATAATAGACTCTGCATTTTAATGGTCAAATGGCGATTTCAATATAAAAATGTAGACAAGGACCTTTAAAATTAATTGTCCGAAATCGATTTAGAAACAATTTCATCTTATTCCTTGTCGGTCCCTGATTCCAAAAACATATAGATTGATATGTTTGGATTAAAAACAAACTCAGTACGCTAAAAAGAAAAGAGATACAGAAACGCGTGTTATCCTGTCCAGTGCGACCATTACCGCACTATTCTGGCTTGTCGATTTCACTGCTTTTCCCACGAGCAGTGGACTGACGAAACTACGAGTATGCGGTCTTGGTGAAAAAATGCAGTGCGTTCAGTTTCATTCTGTGACAGCTTGACTAAATGTTGTTATTTCGCCTTACGCCACTTGTTTTCTCCTCTCTGTGTCTCTGTCTGTGTATCTCTTTCTGTCTGTCTGTCTGTCTGCATCTTTGAGTCTTGGAGACTTGAGTCTTGAGTTGTCTTATGTGTCTGTCTGTCAGTCTCTCTGTCTCTCATTCTCTCTCTTTCTCTCTCTTTCACACCCCTACCATCCCCCATCCCTCCCCACCTCTTTCCCCACCCTATCCCCCCCCCCCCCCCCCCCCCCCCCCCCCCCCGATCACCACCCCACCCCTTCGACCTCATGTCCTTCCCACCTAGTCATCATGCAACATACATCGTTATCATCGAGGACAAAAGAAGAAATAAGTAAGCTTATAACCCCTTGCTTAGAGTCGCAAGGAAATCCATGGCCATACATGTTTTGCCATACACAAATAGCTCGTTTCCCTTCAAAAAGCCTATATATATGAACAGAGAGTAGAAAAAGATTCGCTGTAGAGTTTTCAACCCTAAATGGCCTTAAGACAAGTATTCCCACTCACCTTCAAATGATCGTCCCATTGATCTTTCCTTGGAGAGTACAATCTCTGCATGTTTTCAACAGCTTCATAATATAATCCATAGAAGCATAGTTCAAATGTTCACTTTACTGTCACAATTTTAGAAGTAAAATTTAAAAAGTCGTGTAAAAGCATATGTACATGTACATTCTGATCAATCTCCGATTTTATGGTGTCCACCAGTTCTGGTGCATGTGCTACCCTGGCCAAGTTTCCTCTCAAGACATCAAAGAGACCGCCCCATAGGTTAAACTCCCCATAGGTTAAACTCGGTCACTGACCCGGGTGCAGGAAGTGTTTCCTCTCTCATATTATGAAAGGGGAACCACCTCTCATAGCTAAAACTGGGTCAATGACCCCTGGGAAGAAGGTCTATAAAGAAGGCCACCCAGCTATCACAATGGACCTGCCAGATCGTTGTAGCCTTGTGACTTTTTAGAGCACAGTCATAGCTTAGCAGCTGATTGGAATAGTGAAAACACAGCCGCGGTGGCATGTTCCATGCACCTCCCGCTGTTTGTTCAGAGTTCGCTCATCACGCAATGTGCACTTGTGTTTGTGTATTTTTGGAGACAATTATTGACATCAGTTCGTTGTAGCCTTGTGACTTTTAGAGACAAAACGGCTCTGGGGCGATATTTGTTATAAGAGGGGTTCGTTATGCAAATGAGTTCAAAAGGTTCGTTGTAGCCGGAAAGTAACAAGTAAGAAATAGAAGGCTGTCTGCCGGGAAATCAATGGCAGTTCGTTAAAAGCGGGATTTCGTTATACCCAGGTTCGTTATAGCTGGACTCCACTGTATACTACAGTAGAACTTCCCACTAACGACCTTGAAAACGTCCAGAAAAATCAGACGTAAAAAGGAGGGGTCTTTATTGGTCATTTGAGGGAAGAATTTTGGCACAGGGGAGGTAACTTCTGTTTGAATGATTTCTGTCACATACCCCTCCCATCCGTTGCAAATAGACTCTTGGTCTTTGATTATTGACTGAATCTGTTGCTTTCTTTCCCACTCCCAGACTCTTTGTCATTCGTTTGCGGTTTCACCGTTGTTGCTTCTATGTATGACTTATTCTATCTTCCAGCATCAGGACTGGGTGGCCGAGTGGTAACGCACTTGCGCTCGGAAGCGAGAGGTTGCGAGTTCGACCCTGGGTCAGGGCGTTAGCAATTTTCTCCCCCCTTTCCTAACCTAGGTGGTGGGTTCAAGTGCAAGTCTTTCGGATGAGACGAAAAACCGAGGTCCCTTCGTGTACACTACATTGGGGTGTGCACGTTAAAGATCCCACGATTGACAAAGGGGTCTTTCCTGGCAAAATTGTATAGGCATAGATAAAAAATGTCCACCAAAATACCCGTGTGACTTGGAATAATAGGCCGTGAAAAGTAGGATATGCGCCGAAATGGCTGCGATCTGCTGGTCGATGTGACTGCGTGATGTATTGTGTAAAAAATTCCATCTCACACGGCATAAATAAATCCCTGCGCCTTGAGTCCGAGTCTGGAGATACGTGCGCGATATAAGACTTCATATAACAAAAGTTTCTGTTTTGTTGGAGTCGCTATGTTAATACCACCTCAACAATTTAAAACAAGAGGCGAAGCCATCAAGGCTCACGTAAGAAATCGACAAACAGTAACACAAACTCAATCACTCCGTCACACATACACACACACACACACACACACACACACACACACACACACACACACACACACACACACACACACACACACACACACACACACACACACACACACAGTAAGCATAGGTGAAACTATGCAAGAAAGCGAGACCCTGGATCTGCCAAGAAGTCTCGGCCCGCTCACAATAACAATGACCGAGACTTTCAGTAATTCCTTTGCGTGACGTCTAACCCTCTTACGTCATAATGTGACGTCTTCAAATAGTTTCTATCACACACGTCGAACACTTTTGACCGAGACTGACGTAATCCATAGACTCGGAAATGTTAAAGTTTCTACCACAGACATACACACATACATACATACATACATACATACATACGCACGCACAGACAGACAAAGTTTATCATCGCATAGGCTACACTTACGTGGAGCCAATGAAGTTGAACAAAGACAGAACGCGTTGACAAGAGAACACCTCACAAAGTCAAGAGCAGTGTTGTTAAATGTTTAAATGTTTATTCAGGATAATTCAATTACAGAATACGTACACAAACAAACATGCTGAACAAGCCAAAAAGAATGCTGGTGGGTCTCAGTCTGTAAGCAATGCCTTTTGTACCTGGGCTTTAAAAGACCCTTTTACTTCTAACACTTGCCCAGCCCTTTTACTTTAGTTGGGTGCCAAAGGGTCAAGATAATTGATATTAACAAGTTCCACGGTGTTTGTCACCAGCTTTCTTCGAGAGCACAGAACTGGAGCAGGACAAGACGCAGCCCAACCAGATGATGGTGGTCATGTCGTCAGACCGTGGTCTCTGCGGCGGTGTCCACTCCGGTATCTGCCGTGAGCTGCGTAACAAAATGAACGAAAACAAGGGCAGCGTGGAAACGAAGCTTGTCGTCGTGGGTGACAAGGCCAGGGGCATTTTGCAGAGGTTTGTGTTTGTTTTTGGACGCTTGTGTGAAGTGATTATGCGAACTGAGTTGTAAATTTTATTTGTCATAGAGCATGCAATAATATCCACACAGGCATGTACATTTTCCACAAATTGGCAGATCTCCATTATGTACTAAGCTTCAGGGATCATTCTTGAGATCCCTAGACTGCACAGTTTTGGATCACTTTTGTGATAATAGGGTGTTTGGGATATGCGCATGTTTAGGCTTTTTTACAATTTCATTAATTTATTCCTGATTTAGTCTCAACGTTTTAAAAACCAGTGAAAAGTAACAGAGAGCCTGGCTCCTGCTGCGACAAGCCCCTCAGTCATGACATATTAACACACTTGTTCTGTTAAATTTGCAGGGGAGAAACTTTCAATGGAAATACAAAGCAGTAGCTCTTCTTGTCTGTCTTTATTGGCTTCCTCTAAACATCCTCACCTTCAGAGCTGCCAGGTTGTGGAACAGCTTCTCCAGGGGTTCTTGTCCAGTACCGGTAGCTCTTACCAGTCATCCATTTTATTTCCAATATTGTCAGATTTCAACTAATGATCATTTTATTTCCAATATTTTTAGATTTTAACTGATAAAAAAAAAGCAGAAATGTTCATTTGCGTCATCTCAGGCAAGAATTTGAAATTAAGCATAGTTCTGTTAAGTGAACGCAAAACTATTATTGCCAGAAAATCATAGAAATCTTTTTATTTCTGCAGAACTTTCAGGGAAAACTTTTTGCTGAGCTTCAACGAGTACGGCCGTAAGCCTCCAGTCTTCGCTGATGCTGCCTTGGTTGCCAACGCCATTCTTGACGTGGACTACAAGTTTGACGTGGCCAGCCTCTATTACAACACTTTCAGGTAATGACATGACTTAGGCGGCCTTTCATCTCTTCATCTCTTAGTTGCTGCTCTCGCCTCTTCTGTTTATTGATAATGCGTCTTGTTTACGAATAGAAGGAAGGTCAAAAGCCTAAACACCAACACACCTGGGTAGGGCCACTCTAGCTAGCTCTCTCTCTCTCTCTTGTTGCTTTGGTATTTTTCTGTCTCTCTTTCTTTCTCTCTCTCAGACTCTTGTTTCCTTTCTCAAAGGTAAAGTTTGTGTTTGCGCGTGTGCATGTGAATATGTTTGGTTGTGTTTGTTTGTGGGAGAGAGAGAAAGTAGGAGAAAAGAGTGAGTGTGTTTGTTTGAATGTAGGAGAGAGAGAGAGTAGGAGAAAAGTGAGTGTGTTTGTTTGTGGGAGAGAGAGAAAGTAGGAGAAAAGAGTGAGTGTGTTTGTTTGAATGTAGGAGAGAGTGAAAGAAAAAGATAAATTGCTAATGTGTCCCTTGCTTGGGGTGGGGAATGCAATGCCTTGGCTGGTTGCAGACTGTGCCAAATGCATCGTCGTTCTAATCAAACAACATTGGGCCTACTTTCTGTCACTACAAACTAATTTTGGAATTCTTTTAGATGGGGACCAAGAATGTCTTGACCCCGTTTAGGGTCAACATTTGTTGATGACTGATCCTGGGTTTCCAGTGTTAATCTTTTAGTTTGAGGCCGAGAGATTGACAAAATGTTTTAATGTGGCTTCACCCGACATGTTTCTTTGTTGCTGCTGCTTGCTTATAACACTGTTGCCATGTCCACAGAATGGTGGTGTCCTACATAGAGAATACTACATGGCTTGCTGTGTCGTACCAGATTTACACGAGTTTTTTTTTTAAACATTGAACTGCGAGCGAAAGCGAGCTGTTCACTATTTGAAAAAGCAACGAGTGTAAATCTGGTACGATACAGCAAGCCATGTAGTATTCTGTTTATCTTACATACTGTACTTACGTGTATTTTACTGAAAATGTCCTGCAGTCGAGGCAGCTAAATTGAAGACGCTTGTTTTGGAACCTCGATCTCTTCTAAAGCATCGTGCAATCTATTACGTCAAGGTAAAAAAACGTCACTCTGAAAGTGTGGCGTGACGTGTAAAGTTAAACAAATTCATCGAGGGTAATTAGCGAGCGCAGTTTTTTTTCTTTCTATAATGACGTTTGTCTTGGTGACTTTGGCATCAAAAGCAGTGGAAAAACAGGTCCCTACCAGACTTGCTTGACATGACCAGACCTGGGAACCCCTGTTTTGCACTTTTGAGTATTCTCAAACAAACTTAGTGTATTTTCAGAAAATGAGCGTACTCCACACAGCGTTTGCACATCCATGATTAAAACATGCCTCATGCGCGTCCGTCACACCGTTAATCAAGTTTACCTATACATTTAAAACGAATGCTTTTTTCAATTTTTACTGACAAAAACTGTACCGTATTTGACGGACTACAAGCCGCGACTTTTTTTTCACAAAAAATCGCATTGCGGCTTATAAAAAGATGCAGCTAAAACGTTATCTAAACTTGAATAGCATTCACCTTTTGGAAGTCGCCGCGGATTTTCATTTCGCTCGATTAGCGATTACCGGTACTTTATTAGCTCTCTACTCTTCTTCTTCGGCGTTCCAGTCGCTCTCTACTCAAGACTCAGCGCTTTTCTCTTTCTTTCGCGAATCTTCGTTTGTCAACAAGTCGTCGTGACAAGCGTACAGAGAAACACCGGATGTATCAGGATCTCGCGCGCGCGAGATTTCGTTTTTTCGTGTCTCGCGATAGTTGGAGGAGCGAGAGCCACCATGTTGCGTTTTCGTCTGCTCGAAATGCGCGAAAAAGTCGTAAATCATCCCAAAAAAGCTTATTCCGGGCGGGACTACATGTGTGTGTTGGTTACAAATTGTGTGTGTGATATTTTTCTTCAAACTTTTTCACTTTTCTTCTTTGTTTCACTTGTTTATTCTCGGAGCCGATTTCGCCAAATACCGTACTTTTTTCGTTGTTTGCCTGGTTGTTTTGATTGATTGACACGATCCGATTATATTTTTTTCGACGGCGGCTAATATAGTGACGTAATCATGTGTCAAAATACTGGATCGGCTTCGGGATGGGCTTGTGAAGAAAAGTAGTCTAGGAAGTTTTCTCGTCGTATTTTTTCCCCACTGACCGTACTGATCGTATTCTCGACAATCATGCGTACAAAAATACGGCGAAATCGTATGGGTTCCCAGGTCTGCATGACCTCATTTACATGATATACACACGTGTGATTTGAACTATTATTATCTTTAAAGTGTCTCTCTCACGTATGTAGGATAAAGGGTGATAGAGCTCTCTCTTCGTATTGTTTGTTGTTGCTTGCTTACAACGGTGTTGCCATGTCCACAGGACGGTGGTGTCCTACAGGGTGACAGAGCTGCCTCTCTTCAGCCAAGAGCACCTGGCCAAGGCAGAGAAGATCACGACGTACGACAGCATTGACGAGGATGTGCTGCGCTGCTACAATGAGTACGCCCTGGCCTCGCTCATCTACTTCGCCATGAAGGAGGGGGCCTGCAGCGAGCAGAGCTCTCGCATGACTGCCATGGACGCCGCTAGCAAGAACGCCGGTAAGTGTGTGGTGGCGTCTAGAATTTGTGTATGAAGAGGGTTCATGTGTTTTATCTGTCATTTTTTGGAGGCTGCAAGGTTGTGTGTTATGCACGCTTATGTATTTGTGAAGGGGGTCCTGCGTATATTGATCTCACTTTATGAGAGCAACAAGTCTGTTTGTTTGTGTGTGTGTGTGTGTGTGTGTGTTAGGCTGTCTTTGAAAAGGGCCTGATTCCAGTTTTTGAGTCACTTGAGAAAAAGTGACTCTATACATGTAATCGGTCAGTGTTAGTCTGTCCGGCCGGCCGTCCGGCCGGCCGTCCGTAGACACCACCTTAACGTTGGACTTTTCTCGGAAACTATCAAAGCGATCGGGCTCATATTTTGTTTAGTCGTGACCTCCAATGACCTCTACACTTTAACGATGGTTTCGTTGACCTTTGACCTTTTTCAAGGTCACAGGTCAGCGTCAAAGGAAAAATTAGACATTTTATATCTTTTCTCGGAAACTATCAAAGCGATCGGGCTCATATTTTGTTTAGTCGTGACCTCCAATGACCTCTACACTTTAACGATGGTTTCGTTGACCTTTGACCTTTTTCAAGGTCACAGGTCAGCGTCAAAGGAAAAATTAGACATTTTATATCTTTGACAAAGTTCATCGGATGTGATTGAAACTTTGTAGGATTATTCTTTACATCAAAGTATTTACATCTGTAGCCTTTTACGAACGTTATCAGAAAAACAAGGGAGATAACTAGCCTTTTCTGTTCGGCAACACACAACTTAACGTTGGGCTTTTCTCGGAAACTATAAAAGTGACCGGGCTCAAATTTTATGTGAACGTGACTCATTGTGTTGTGAATAGCAATTTCTTCCTGTCCATCTGATGCCTCATATAATATTCAGAACTGCGAAAGTGACTCGATCGAGCGTTTGCTCTTCTTGTTAAGTTCTTTTTGAGCTATGATTTTGGAAGTGATTGGCCAAAAATGCTCAGGAGGGAGAGATAAAGAGAGCGCGCTAACAGGTTTGTTGAAAATTTACCAAGTGTTATATTGAGTATCCGTTATGTGACCGATCGTAGCATGTGTTACCAGGAAAGCAGTTATTCAATCTATGCACACATTTAAAACTTAACCTAAAAGTCAACGAATAAGACCAATGAACAAATCCTTGTTGTGGTGCAGGCGAGATGATTGAGAAACTGCAGATGACGTACAACAGAACTCGACAGGCCGTCATCACCAGGGAGCTGATCGAGATCATCTCTGGTGCTGCCGCTCTATAAGCACAGGGTGCTACGCAAGGGGATTCTCTTTTCTTAGCTAGCGTCTCTCTCTGCCCCTCAGCCCTTCCACCATCAAAGGGAACACAGAACATGGACTTTTGTTTATCAGTTCAAGGAGTATTTGTACCAGTGACGATTCGTCTTTTGTGTAGGTTTGAAATACTTCAGCATATACTGAGGGCTCTTCTAAAGCCCTTTTTTTTGTTAAGGGTGTTGAAGTTTGTGACGTGTGATCATCATTTCGTGAAAATGAATAAATTGTATGAAGAAGTAATTTGTGTTCGTGTTGATGTGGGTAAAAAGGATGTATTGCAAGGCAGTTAACTTGCATATGTATATTTTTGTTGACTTAACTACACACTTTACCTACACGAACTCACACTTTCACCTACACACACAGTGACACTTTTACCTACACACTTACGAACGCTGATTACTTGAACTTGCACTTTATTTTCTACTTTTCTTCCAGGAGTGTTTTCTCTTCCACTGCTCTTGTCGCTGCGTCTGTCTCTCCTTGCGCAGGGCTCTCTTGTGTCTGTCTCTCACAATCTGCAAGGGGAAACAATCAATATAGCTTATTATCTGAATAGTGGGCAAATGTAAAAAAGTATGGCCTTAAAAAGGAGGAAGTGTTAAACAAGGGTGTAAAAAGGGGTTCCACTCTACTAGCAGAATGTGGTAACCAGGTTGATTTGTGAGGACTTCAATTTTCACCCACTGTTGCCCTGCTGCTTCAAGTGCCTGAGGCAATGACGGGGCAGGAGTTTCAATTACAGACGTAAATTTACTGATGCTATTAAGAAAAAGTCTGAGAAAATCGGGTTTTAATGTAGAGGGAGTCTTGAAATGGAGGGTCTTTAAATTAAGTTTTATTGTACATGTTTTGCCAAAGAGTATTTACCTGCATGATGTTGTGCCTCTGGTCCGGCCATTCTGCCACTAGCTCTTCAAACTCTTCCTCTGCAGGACGCTTGAAGAACCTCACAGCCGCTGAAATGTTAAAATATCATAACATTGCAGAGAGGGATCCTCCTTTTCTTTCTTCCTCTTTATCCTATCTTGCATGCTGCAGCTTTTTAGGTCAAGTTGTTAGATATCTGACTGAAAAAGTTCACTGGTAAATAAACATTGAAAAGCCTGTAACATGTTCTATCATGCTTTCATTTGTTGTTGCCAAGTTCAGAAGACAAATTCCAGAAATAACTCGGGTTTGTAAAAAAGTGAATACACTTGCTTTTAGTGAGACAAATAATCCACACGTGGTTATCTCGTGACGTCATGTGCCTGGAACACGTGGACAGAAGCATTATTGTGTGGATTAGGCAAAAAAAAAAAAAAGGTCTGTTTACGGTCACATAGGCACACAAAAATAGGGTCGGTAGGTCGGGATTTTTAAAAAAAAATTTCTCTCCAAAAAACCATATTTTTAAAGTTATTTTGCCAATCCCCAAATGCCAAAAAAAAGTGTACGGTCGCGCGAAAAAATAGGGTCGGTCGGGATACCGTAAACAGACTTTTTTGGGGGGGGGGCCTTATTTGTCAAACTAAAAGCAAGGGCATTGTTATTCACTCTTTCACAACCCATTTAAACCTGACAGAATTATTTCAGAACATCGCCTATAGGCCATTCCCTATTTCTTGGTTGGACACAAACATTTTACAGCATGATGTACATCTATTGTGTCGTCACAAGAATTTTAAATAACAAAAACAAACGTAGCAGAACTAGCTGTACCTGCTAATGAATCTATGGTCTACAGTGCTAACATACATTGTCTTGTTTCCATGTTTCACTGTTTTATTCTTTTAGACTTTGTGAAAGGTCAGCACATACACGCACACACACACATACACGCACATACACACACACACAAACTGTAAATAGCAAGAACACACACACAAATAGTAAATAGCAAGAACACACACACACACAAACTGTAGATAGCAAGAACACACACACAAATAGTAAATAGCAAGAACACACACACACAAACTGTAAATAGCAAGAACACACACACACAAACTAAATAGCAAGAACACGCACACACACACACAAACTGCAAATAGCAACACACACACACACAAACTGTAAATAGCAAGAACACACACACACACACTGTAAGAACACACACACACACACACACACACAAACTGTAAATTAGCAAGAACACACACACACACAAACTGTAAATAGCAAGAACACACACACACACTGTAAATAGCAAGAACACACACACACAAATACAGTATAGACCGGATGTATAAAACACCGGATGTATGAAAGTCTGGATGTATGAAAGGGGTAGGCAGGGTCCCGGCAGAAGCTACTCTTTGTTATTACTTAGAATTTTCCGGTTGTATGAAAATCGGATGTATAAAAGTCCGGTTGTATGAAAGCAAATCTCTGGTCCCGAGCAGCACAAATGCGTTGTTGCAAGACCGGTTGTAAGAAAACGAAAGTAGACCCAAGTCACCAAAGTGTGGTAAGAGTAATTTCCCTTCCTTCCTTGTTGTTGTTGATTTTATCCATTAAACTGATTTTATGTTTAACTCCATTAATAATCTGTTTTGTTTGTCTATTCAGTCATTTTAGCCTGTTATAAATTTGTCATGACTAAAGAGCCATAATAGCCCAGGAAGGCATTTTTTTGTACAATTAGAACCAGCGGCATTGGTCGTGGGTGTGACTCAGTTTTTACATTTAGTCAAGTTTTGACTAAATGTTTTAACGTAGAGGGGGGAATCGAGACGAGGGTTGTGGTGTATGTGTGTGTGTTTGTGTGTGTGTGTGTGTGTGTCTGTCTGTCTGTCTGTCTGTCTCTGTGTGTGTGTAGAGCGATTCAGACCAAACTACTGGACCGATCTTTATGAAATTTGACATGAGAGTTCCTGGGAATGATATCCCCGGATCTTTTTTTCGATAAATACCTTTGATGACGTCATATCCGGCTTTTTGTAAAAGTTGAGGCGGCACTGTCACACCCTCATTTTTCAATCAAATTGATTGAAAATTTGGCCCAGCAATCTTCCACGAAGGCCGGACTTCAGTATTGCATTTCAGCTTGGTGGCTTAAAAATTAATTGATGACTTTGGTCATTAAAAATCTGAAAATTGTAAAAAAAACTTCTTTTTTTTAAAACGATCCAAATTTACGTTCATCTTATTCTTCATCATGTTCTGATTCCAAAAACATATAAATATGTTATATTTGTATTAAAAACAAGCTCTGAAATTTAAAAATATAAACATTATTATTAAAATAAAATTTCCGAAATCGATTTAAAAACAATTTCATCTTATTCCTTGTGGGTTCCTGATTCCAAAAGCATATAGATGTGATATGTTTGGATTAAAAACACGCTTAGAAAGTTAAAAAGAATAGAGATAAAGAAAAGCATGCTATCCTTCTCAGCGCAACTACTACCCCGATCTTCTTGTCAATTTCACTGCCTGTGCATCGAGCGGTGGACTGACGATGCTACGAGTATACGCTCTTGCTGTAAAAATGCAGTGAGTTCAGTTTCATTCTGTTAGTTCGACAGCTTGACTAAATGTTGTAATTTCGCCTTACGCGACTTGTTTTTACATTTAGTCAAGTTTTGACTAAATGTTTTAACATAGAGGGGGGAATCGAGACGAGGGTCGTGGTGTATGTGTGTGTTTGTGTGTGTGTGTCTGTCTGTCTGTGTGTATGTGTAGAGCGATTCAGACTAAACTACTGGACCGATCTTTATGAAATTTGACATGAGAGTTCCTGGGTATGATATCCCCGGACGTTGTTTTCATTTTTTCGATAAATACCTTTGATGACGTCATATCCGGCTTTTTGTAAAAGTTGAGGCGGCACTGTCACACCCTCATTTTTCAATTAAATTGATTGAAATTTTGGCAAAGCAATCTTCGACAAAGGCCGGAGTTTGGTATTGCATTTCAGCTTGGTGGCTTAAAAACTAATGAGTGAGTTTGGTCATTAAAAATCGGAAACTTGTAATTAAAATTATTTTTTTATCAAACGATCCAAAAACAATTTCATCTTATTCTTCGTCATTTTCTGATTCAAAAAACATATACATATGTTATATTTGGATTAAAAACAAGCTCTGAAAATTAAAAATATAAAAATTATTATTAAAATTAAATTTCCGAAATCGTTTTAAAAACTATTTCATCTTATTCCTTGTCGGTTCCTGATTCCAAAAACATATAGATATGATATGTTTGGATTGAAAACACGCTCAGAAAGTTAAAACGAAGAGAGGTACAGTAAAGCGTGCTATGAAGCACAGAAACAGGCTCGTCACTTTCACTGCCTTTTGCACTAGCGGCGGACTACGGTCAGTTTCATTCTGTGAGTTCCACAGCTTGACTAAATGTAGTAATTTCGCCTTACGCGACTTGTTTTATGTTGTTGTTGTTGTTTTAATCCATACTGGTTTTAAGTTTAACTCACTTTTTTGTATTCAGTGCGCGCGCGTGTGTGTGTGTGTGTGTTATAAATGTGTGCGTTTTGGAGAGAGAGAAAGAGAAAGAGAGAGAGAGAGAGAGAGAGAGAGAGAGAAAGAGAGAGAGAGAGAGAGAACTCAGAAAATGTTATTTGCTACGCCAACGGTCATTACAAAGCTTCCACGACCAAAAACATTGTCAAAAGCGCAAAAGGGTTGTGGAGGGAACACACACAATACAGTTGAGCCACACACAAACACACACACACATACACACACACACACACGCACGTACGCGCACACACGCACACACAGAGGGACGGGGGGGGGGGGGGGGCGGAGAGTGCACGGCCTTATGCAAAGCAGAACAGTTCCTTACACAAACAGTTGCTCTTTCTATCGGTTGTCCTGACTGTGTCAGTGTATGTAAGTACATGTACTTTTCCACTTGTTATTCACAAACCTTTTCTTCTAACAAGGATATGTATCAAAACATTTAAACATAAAAAAACAAATAAATACAAAAATGATATGAAAAAAAACCTACTTTTATCAAGTAACAGACGCGTGGCCGGATGTATGAAAGTCAATCCACAATATTATCATACATCCGGTTAACCGGATTTAGTAAAGACCGGATGTATGAAAGACAAAAAGTGGGTCCCGACGACTTTCTTACATCCGGTCTCGACTGTAGTAAATAGCAAGAACACACACACACACACTGTAAATAGCAAGAACACACACACACACACTGTAAATGGCAAGAACACACACACACACACACTGTAAATAGCAAGCACACGCACAACATGACTGTGAGTAATGCCCACTTAACCAATAAATACCAACCTCGCAGTCGAGGGTCATCCTTTGATATCATGAACGATGGTTGCTCTGCGTCTTTGTGGTTCTTGTTGTTGTCTCTCACTGCCGGTCTGCAATGATCATGGTGAATGATAACCACTTGAAATTTGTTGCCATGTGTAAAAATAATAATCATAATAATACAATATAATGTAATAACAATGATACGTATGTGGCACAAATCCTAAAATAGTTGTAAGCGCCTCACAAAGACACAAATAAATAATTCTGTACACAGTGCCAAAGCAAATAGTAATACACATCGAAGTAAAAAACACATCAAATTCAGGGTTTCATTTACTAGTGCGCCCTGCGCCATTGGCGCATTAAATTTGAAAATGTCCCATCACAATTTGCGTCAGTGCGTCAAAGGGCGCATTGAGATTACGTTCCACTTCGCCAGCAAATGTACACTTTACATCGGATTACACACACACATATACACGCGCGCACACACACACACACACACATACAGAGATAACACGATAAAGCGGCTAATTCTCAGATGGCACCATATTGCACTATTTTGCATCTTTGGTCAAAACGCGTACAGGCCTCTTTGTCGCTTCTTGCCTTTGACTATATGTCCCATCGGAATTTGGTTGAGGGGGACAAATGTTCCATTGCCTTTTTCTCCCAGGTTAAAGCCTGCAAATTACTGTCATTTAGGCTATTTCATAGATCTGTAACAAGCAGTTAAATACTGTCATTTAGGCTATTTCATAGATCTGTAACAAGCAGTTATTAACAGAATGAGTATTTTGCTTTATGTGAGCAGTGCCGTCCTGATAAAGACCTTTTAGAGTACAGTGGAACCTGATTTTTAAGACCCCCCAATTTAAGACTTTCTCCTTTTTATGACCGTCTCCACTTCATCCAAGTTCCAACCCAGCACACAGAAAAAGATACACACACACACAAACACAGAAAACACTATGCATACACAAACACAAAAACTCACCTGACTTCAAAAAGACAAACACTGTATGCAAATACACACAAACACAAAAACTCACCGGACTCCTTTTGACTGCACTTCCTCTTCCTCCTCCTCCTCCATTTCTTCCTCCTCCATGTCTTCCTCCTTGTCTTCTGCTTGGACAGTGGCCTTTGCTGGCGGCGTGATGATGTGCGACGATTCTGAATATCAGACAACATAAAGTATTTGCTTAACATCATGTACAGCGAAACCCTCTTTTTAATACCTTAAAAAAATCTGGTCTTAAAATAGAGGTAAATTTACAGAAGCTATGAACAAAACATCTGAGAAAGGAGAGTCTTAAAATGGAGGTCAATTTACAGAAGCTATGAACAAAACATCTGAGAAAGGAGAGTCTTAAAATGGAGGTCAATTTACAGAAGCTATGAACAAAACATCTGAGAAAGGAGGGTCTTAACAAGGAGGGTAACTTTACAGAAGCTATGAACAGAACATCTGAGAAAGGAGAGTCTTAACAAGGAGGGTAACTTTACAGAAGCTATGAACAGAACATCTGAGAAAGGAGAGTCTTAAAATAGAGGGTAACTTTACAGAAGCTATGAACAGAACATCTGAGAAAGGAGAGTCTTAACAAGGAGGGTAACTTTACAGAAGCTATGAACAGAACGTCTGAGAAAGGAGAGTCTTAACAAGGAGGGTAACTTTACAGAAGCTATGAACAGAACATCTGAGAAAGGAGAGTCTTAACAAGGAGGGTAACTTTACAGAAGCTATGAACAGAACGTCTGAGAAAGGAGAGTCTCAAAATGGAGGTAAATTTACAGAAGCTATGAACAAAACATCTGAGAAAGGAGAGTCTCAAAATGGAGGTAAATTTACAGAAGCTATGAACAAAACATCTGAGAAAGGAGAGTCTTAAAATGGAGGTCAATTTACAGAAGCTATGAACAAAACATCTGAGAAAGGAGAGTCTCAAAATGGAGGTAAATTTACAGAAGCTATGAACAAAACATCTGAGAAAGGAGAGTCTTAAAAGGGAGGTCAATTTACAGAAGCTATGAACAAAACATCTGAGAAAGGAGAGTCTCAAAATAGAGGTAAATTTACAGAAGCTATGAACAAAACATCTGAGAAAGGAGAGTCTTAAAATGGAGGTCAATTTACAGAAGCTATGAACAAAACATCTGAGAAAGGAGAGTCTTAAAATGGAGGTCAATTTACAGAAGCTATGAACAAAACATCTGAGAAAGGAGGGTCTTAAAATGGAGGTAAATTTACAGAAGCTATGAACAAAACATCTGAGAAAGGAGAGTCTCAAAATGGAGGTAAATTTACAGAAGCTATGAACAAAACATCTGAGAAAGGAGAGTCTCAAAATGGAGGTAAATTTACAGAAGCTATGAACAAAACATCTGAGAAAGGAGGGTCTTAAAATAGAGGTAAATTTACAGAAGCTATGAACAAAACATCTGAGAAAGGAGAGTCTTAAAATGGAGGTCAATTTACAGAAGCTATGAACAAAACATCTGAGAAAGGAGAGTCTTAAAATGGAGGTCAATTTACAGAAGCTATGAACAAAACATCTGAGAAAGGAGTCTTAAAAGGGAGGGAGTCTTAAACTGGGGGGTAAGTATTTTGTGCAAGGTGGCATTGTTTTGGGGGTTACTGAAGTTCGGAAGAGAGGGCTTGTGTATTGCTGACTCTTTTATTTTATGTTCAGACCATGGACTACAACACGAGCAGACACAATTTCTTGCATTTTCCACCTTTTCTTTTCAAAATAAATAAATAAATGTTTTCAGTTTTTTTCGACTCAAGAGAGACAGAGAGAGGGACGCACACACACAGTTACTTTCACATAGTCAAACACACACACATACACACACACCCTGTCTCTTTTTTCCACAAAGTTTGACTCAAGAGAGAGAGGGAGAGAACACGTACACAGTCGCTGTTTCTTTTATTCTGCCGCTCACAATCAACATGCTATGAAAATCTCTTACTTACCAGTACTCTTCATTTCGGCTTCTTCCTCGTCCGACGATTCACTCACAGGCGCTCCGAAGAAAGTAAATGACGACCCTCCAGCGAAAAGATCACCAAGATTTGATTTATTACTGGCGCCTGCTGGCTCTTCTTCATCATCTGCCTCCTTTGCTTTTATCCCTTTCTTCTTGCTGTTCTCCTTTTCCTCTTCTTCGTCATCTTCACTACTTTCTTCTTCTTCTTCTACAGCTTTATCTTCCTCTTCTTCGCTGCTTTCATCGGTGTCTTTCTCATCTTCATCTTCTTTGTCCTCATCACCTCCATCTCCCGAACTTTTCTCTTCCTCATCTTCTGCTTCGCTGTTGTCATCACTGCTGTCGAATTTGGTGTTGTCCGTAGTTGTCTTGCTTTTGATCTCGGGTTGAGCCTCACTGTCAAGCTTCCGTTTCCTTGTAAAAACAAGACACACAAAATGCTGGTGCCGTTATCAACAATGATAACAATTAACGAAGAGAGGACGCATCTTGTGCCGTTATCAACAATGATAACAATTAACGAAGAGAGGACGCATCTTGTGCCGTTATCAACAATGATAACAATTAACGAAGAGAGGACGCGTCTTGTGCCGTTATCAACAAGGATAACAATTAACGAAGAGAGGACGCATCTTGTGCCGTTATCAACAATGATAACAATTAACGAAGAGAGGACGCGTCTTGTGCCGTTATCAACAATGATAACAATTAACGAAGAGAGGACGCATCTTGTGCCGTTATCAACAATGATAACAATTAACGAAGAGAGGACGCATCTTGTGCCGTTATCAACAATGATAACAATTAACGAAGAGAGGACGCATCTTGTGCCGTTATCAACAATGATAACAATTAACGAAGAGAGGACGCATCTTGTGCCGTTATCAACAATGATAACAATTAACGAAGAGAGGACGCATCTTGTGCCGTTATCAACAATGATAACAATTAACGGAGAGAGGACGCATCTTGTGCCGTTATCAACAATGATAACAATTAACGAAGAGAGGACGCATCTTGTGCCGTTATCAACAATGATAACAATTAACGGAGAGAGGACGCATCTTGTGCCGTTATCAACAATGATAACAATTAACGGAGAGAGGACGCATCTTGTGCCGTTATCAACAATGATAACAATTAACGAAGAGAGGACGCATCTTGTGCCGTTATCAACAATGATAACAATTAACGAAGAGAGGACGCATCTTGTGCCGTTATCAACAATGATAACAATTAACGAAGAGAGGACGCATCTTGTGCCGTTATCAACAATGATAACAATTAACGGAGAGAGGACGCATCTTGTGCCGTTATCAACAATGATAACAATTAACGAAGAGAGGACGCATCTTGTGCCGTTATCAACAATGATAACAATTAACGAAGAGAGGACGCATCTTGTGCCGTTATCAACAATGATAACAATTAACGAAGAGAGGACGCATCTTGTGCCGTTATCAACAATGATAACAATTAACGGAGAGAGGACGCATCTTGTGCCGTTATCAACAATGATAACAATTAACGAAGAGAGGACGCATCTTGTGCCGTTATCAACAATGATAACAATTAACGAAGAGAGGACGCATCTTGTGCCGTTATCAACAATGATAACAATTAACGAAGAGAGGACGCATCTTGTGCCGTTATCAACAATGATAACAATTAACGAAGAGAGGACGCATCTTGTGCCGTTATCAACAATGATAACAATTAACGGAGAGAGGACGCATCTTGTGCCGTTATCAACAATGATAACAATTAACGAAGAGAGGACGCATCTTGTGCCGTTATCAACAATGATAACAATTAACGAAGAGAGGACGCATCTTGTGCCGTTATCAACAATGATAACAATTAACGAAGAGAGGACGCATCTTGTGCCGTTATCAACAATGATAACAATTAACGAAGAGAGGACGCATCTTGTGCCGTTATCAACAATGATAACAATTAACGAAGAGAGGACGCATCTTGTGCCGTTATCAACAATGATAACAATTAACGAAGAGAGGACGCATCTTGTGCCGTTATCAACAATGATAACAATTAACGGAGAGAGGACGCATCTTGTGCCGTTATCAACAATGATAACAATTAACGAAGAGAGGACGCATCTTGTGCCGTTATCAACAATGATAACAATTAACGAAGAGAGGACGCATCTTGTGCCGTTATCAACAATGATAACAATTAACGAAGAGAGGACGCATCTTGTGCCGTTATCAACAATGATAACAATTAACGAAGAGAGGACGCATCTTGTGCCGTTATCAACAATGATAACAATTAACGAAGAGAGGACGCATCTTGTGCCGTTATCAACAATGATAACAATTAACGAAGAGAGGACGCATCTTGTGCCGTTATCAACAATGATAACAATTAACGAAGAGAGGACGCATCTTGTGCCGTTATCAACAATGATAACAATTAACGGAGAGAGGACGCATCTTGTGCCGTTATCAACAATGATAACAATTAACGAAGAGAGGACGCATCTTGTGCCGTTATCAACAATGATAACAATTAACGAAGAGAGGACGCATCTTGTGCCGTTATCAACAATGATAACAATTAACGAAGAGAGGACGCATCTTGTGTGTTATCTTCTCTTGCAATTTTCATCAGAACAGTAAAGTATTCCATGTACACTGACTGATCAGAAAGTATCAACTTCAGTCAAATATATCAATCAATCAATCAATCAATCAATATGAGGCTTATATCGCGCATATTCCGTGGGTACAGTTCTAAGCGCAGGGATTTTTTTATTTTTAAAATTTTTTTTTATGCAATTTATATCGCGCACATATTCAATGCCGTGTGAGATGGAATTTTTTTTACACAATACATCACGCATTCACATCGGCCAGCAGATCGCAGCCATTTCGGCGCATATCCTACTTTTCACGGCCTATTATTCCAAGTCACACGGGTATTTTGGTGGACATTTTTATCTATGCCTATACAAATTTGCCAGGAAAGACCCTTTTGTCAATCGTGGGATCTTTAACGTGCACACCCCAATGTAGTGTACACAAAGGGACCTCGATTTTTTGTCTCATCCGAAAGACTAGCACTTGAACCCACCACCAAGGTTAGGAAAGGGGGGAGAAAATTGCTAACGCCCTGACCCAGGGTCGAACTCGCAACCTCTCGCTTCCGAGCGCAAGTGCGTTACCACTTGGCCACCCAGTCACGCCTATACAGCCACTGGGCTACAAGCTGTCATCTGGTTATCTGTGTCAGTGGATCATAACCTTCCATCAATCAATCAATGAGGCTTATATCGCGCATATTCCGTGGGTACAGTTCTAGGCGCTCAGCAGTGATGCCGTGTGAGATGAAATTTAATACGGCCAGTAATTGCAGCCATTTCGGCGCATATTTACCTTTCACGGCCTATTATTCCAAGTCACACGGGTATAGGTAGACAATTATTAACTGTGCCAAAGCAATTTTGCCAGGAAAGACCCTTTTGTCAATCGTGGGATCTTTAACATGCACACCCATTGTAGTGTACACGGGGGGGGGGGGGGGGGGGGGGAGTTCGGACACCGAAGAGAGTCTGCACACAAAGTTGACTCTGAAATAAATTTCCGCCGAACCTGGGATCGAACTCACGCTGACAGCGGCCAACTGAATACAAATCCAGCGCGCTACCAACTGAGCTATATCCATGCCTGTAAAGCAAATTGCATTTGTTACACACAAAAAGGCAAAGAAACAAAATGCAAACAAGAAACAAAGCACTCCAACAACAAGACAGGAGAAAAGAAAACTAAAGCAACTCAATTTTGTATCATGAATTAGTACCACTTTCAACCTTGTTATACACAGTAATACATCAAGCCTCAATGATAAAAGAGAGAGAGAGAGAGAGAGAGAGAGAGAGAGAGAGAGAGAGAGAGAGAGAGAGAGAGAGAGAGAGAGAGAGAGAGAGAGAGAGAGAGAGAGAGACTTTCATACAAGAATATAAATGACTTACTTCTGCTTTGAAGCAATAGCTGTCTCAGGAGTGATCTCGAGATGTTTTGACTGGACGGGGTCAAGGTAACGTTTTACTCCCCTGCAAGACAAAGTAATGTAACATTTCACACATAAAACAGAAATAATGGATGCATTACATTGGTTACGTAAACAAAGTGATCCAGTGATGTACTTAATAGGAAGCATCACATTTTCTGTACTAAACTCTACATTTGAAACTTTTTGTTGTTTTCTGCTTATAAACAAATGAAGTTTTTTGCAGCAGGTTACTATAATTTTATGAAATATAAAGTTATTTTATTCTTTTCAACAGGGAAGGATTGCATTGACAAAAAGTCTAACTTGACTTCAACAACCACGGGTTCTGAACACCTGTTCTAACAGACAGACACCCACAAAAAGTAAAACTTGACTTCTACAGCCATGGGTTCTGAACACCTGTTCTAACAGACAGACACACACAAAAAGTAAAACTTGACTTCTACAGCCATGGGTTCTGAACACCTGTTCTAACAGACATACATGCACAAAAAATATGACCACTGAGAAAGAGAGAGAGAAGACTGAACAATAGTTGAAGTTGCTGCATTCCCACTCCACAAAACAAACAATGTATCCCCCTACTCTGTGCTCTCAGACTTAATACTCACTGATAGATGTTTGCTTTGTTCCTCTGTCTGGGTTTGAAGCCCAACACTTGCTCCAAGATTTTCAGATTCCGAGCTTTTTCTTCTGCCAGCTCTATTTCATCAGGATCTGTACAGTCAGAAATGATGGAAATTCACATGTGATGCAAGATGACATAAATCTAGACACAGCATTATCACAAATTTTTTTTGTTACACAACCATTCCTGTGACATGGGTTTATTTGCCTCAATGTTTCCAGGAAAACACAACTCTTCCACAACCCATACAAACCAGACACAATTATTTGTGGAATTCATCTATTCACAATCCACCTTCAAAAAGAACAAAAATAGATACAATTTACACGAAGATGCCCTCCATCAGCTCACTCGCCATGAGCATCTAGACCATTGTCTTCCGCCTCCGTAAAGGCCATTGCAGACTGAACAGCCACCTAAAAAGGATTGGCATCAGACAATCGGCCATCTGCGACTGTGGAGAGGCGGACCAGACACCGGAGCACTTCCTGCAGACCTGCCAACTCCACTGCAGTGAGAGAAAACAAGTCTGGCCCACGGGGACAACGCTGCACACAAAGCTGTGGGGAAGCACCCTGGACCTTCAATTGACAGCCCACTTTGTTGAATTGACAGCCCACTTTGTTGAATTGACAGCCCACTTTGTTGAATTGACAGCCCACTTTGTTGAATTGACAGCCCACTTTGTCAACATCACGGGTCAACGGATATACAGTGGAACCCCCTTTTAAGACCTCCAAAAATCTGAGAAAATTGGGTCTTAAAAAAGAGGGAGTCTTAAAATGGGGGTAAATTTACAGAGGTTATGAACAGAAAGTCTGAGAAAACAAGGTCTTAAAAAGGAGGGAGTCTTAAATTAGGGGGTCTTAAAAGGGGGGTTCCACTGTAGACACAACCATCATGGAACGCTGAAGAAGAAGAAGAAGTCTGTTTACAATCTTCTTCCTTCTTCTGCGTTTGTGGGCTGAAACTCCCATGTACACTCGTGTTTTTTGCACGAGTGGAATTCTACGTGTATGACCGTTTTTTTACCCCGCCATTTAGGCAGCCATACGCCGTTTTCGGAGGAAGCATGCTGGGTATTTTCATGTTTCTATAACCCACCAAACTCTGACATGGATTACAGGATCTTTTTCGTGCACACTTGGTCTTGTGCTTGCGCGTACACACAGGGGGGAGGGGGGGGGGGGGGGGGGGGGGGGGGGGGGGGGGGGATGTTCGGACACCGAGGAGAGTCTGCACACAAAGTTGACTCTGAGAAATAAATCTCTCGCCGAACGTGGGGACGAACTCACGCTGACAGCGGCCAACTGGATACAAATCCAGCGCGCTACCGACTGAGCTACATCCCCGCCCTACAATCTTCATGACTGTTACCTTTCTCTGCCTCCTCCTCCTCCTCCTCTTTGTCACTGTCGCTTTCAGCAAAACGATCGTCCATCCGGAATCGGCTGTCTTTAATCTTCGTCTGCAGCTCCATCAGCTGAAAGACGGCAAGAATCAACAACAACGTTAGAGTTTTCCTGTGTTAGTATCTGATTGTTTTCTGTTATAATAAAATACAAAGGTCAATCCTTTTTCACTCTCATGTAAAACACATGAAGTTCTTTTGACAAAATGAAACGTCTTTTCCCTATTTTCTCTAACGGTAACACAGATAGTTTAAGATGGACAAATTCTTGTCTTGCACGTTTGTTCAGTGAACTGGTTTGCCTTATGACTACGTAATTATCCGATAAATGTATGTCTCTTAAAAACCACAACCACACGTACTATCAAGCTTCTTGCTGTTCCTAAAAATGTTGTTTTTTAAGATCAAAATGCTTAAACTAAGTTTCTGTAAGCTAAATTTGTTACTGTATTTATTGAAAGAGTCACAGTGAAACAGACGAGAAAATTTTCTTTATATATATATATTTTTCTAATGCGTATTAACTGGTTAAGCTTGACACATGTTCTAGTGATTTTACAAGCACCCACCTTCTGCCCTTTCTTGCCCTCAAACTGGGGGCGAATGGAAAAGTCATGGTCAGCCTTTTTGTCTCCCTCCTCCTCTGATGCAGAATCGTCAAATAGTGCTGGTGCTGCCTTTGTCTCTGCCTCTACTGGCTGCTGAAACAGTGGCCGTAAAGACCGAAAGTGAGTCGCTGTTGAGTTCATGCAGAGATTTACGAGTGCATCTTGCATGAGACCAAGAGACCTGTTAGTGTCAGAACAAAATAAGGTCCAGAGATTTATTTTTATCAGTAGGATTTTGAAAAAAATGTGTGTACAATCGAACTTGCCCTGGCGACCACCTTTCCATAACGACCACCTTTCCATAACGACCTGCCCTGGCGACCACCTCTTGTGAACGACCACCTTTCCATAACGACTACCTGTCTATACGAACCACTACTGGTTGGTCCCTTGGCTGGTCGTTGGGTTCGATTGTCCATCAAAATGAAGTCTGGCTTTTGAAAAGGCAATATGAATGGGTTATTTTCAACTCAGGGTCCCCCTGGAAGCTGCTGTCTGTCATTTAAGGTCTCAACAAGAAGAAAGGGTATAATTGTACCGAAAACGTTATCCAAAATCAACCATGACAAGAACAAAACTAATTCACACAAAATGTTTTGGACCAAAATGCTACTGATTATTGAGTTTGGTTTTAAAACTTCAGCTTTACAACTTTTCCTGGACAAATTCTTAATCTCTAACCACATCAGTCACTTTTTTGTTCAATGAAGCATGGCGGCGAAAGGTGTAGAGCTCAGTCAAGTGAAAATACCTGCATGTTTTGCTCACCTGTTTCTTTAAAGAGCCTTCTTCATCCGAGTCTGAGAACTTCACATGTTTTGAGCCCGTTCCCTAAAAAGAGAACACATAAGTAGACACAAGACATGGCACATTTTCTTATTATATGTTCAGAATTTGACGGATAATACAAACAGAATTCAATTAAATGTTGAAAGGGAAAGTGCACTACTTATTTTAAACACACACACACACACACACACACACCCACACACACACACACACACACACACACACAAACACATAGTTCTGACATAGTGACCCAACCATTGATTTCATATACATATATACATCATGTTTATGCAAAAGGGATTGGGGAAGGTGTGAGGAAGAGAGATACATGTACACAGAAGAAAAGCGAGGGAGTAACACACATTCTTCTGTTGTGAGGCTTCCTGCAACATGTACACACAATGAGAAGCATGAGGTGGAGAATGTGCAACGCACAATGACATATTAGACACACATTTATTGTGCATTCTCATTGGGGTTGAGAGAGAGGGAGAGAGGGGGGGGGGGGGGAGAGAGAAAGAGAGGGAGAGGCAGAAAGAGAGAAGGAAAGAGAGAGGGAGAGGCAGAAAGAGAGAAGGAGAGAGAGAGTGAGAGGAGAAGGAGAGAGAGAAACAAATAGAGAAAGAGAGAGGGATGGAGAGAGAGAGAAAGAGAGAGGGAAACAAATAGAGAAAGAGAGAGGGAGAGAGTCAGAGAAGGAGAGAGATGGTGTGTTGTGTACCTCACGAATGGACTTTGTGATGAGGTTCTCCTGTTTCTTCACTTCCTCCAGGTTCTTCTGCCTCGCCCGGTGACTCTTTTGCTGCACACGCAAATATTGAAATAATGAAACAACCAGTAACAACAATACTAATAATTTCTCTTTTCCTCAGTCACAAACACACATACACGCACACACACACACACACACACAGGCATTGAAGATGCACACAGGCAGACACACACACACACAGAGGCACACACACACACACACAGGCACATATACCCTCACACACACAGGCACATACCCTCACACACACACACAGAGGCACACACACACACACACACACACAGAGGCACACACACACACACACAGGCACATACCCTCACACACACAGGCACATACCCTCACACACAGGCAAACACACACACACACACAAACAGAGTCAAACACCCACACACAAACACAGAGGCACACACATGCACACACACAGGCAGACACACAAACACACAGAGGCAGACACACACACACAAACACAGAGTCAGACACACACACACACACAAACACAGAGGCACACACACACACACATGCACACACACAGGCAGACACACAAACACACCTCTGAGGTTATAACCTGGCTGTTCAGAACTGACACTAACGGCAGTATTTTTACAAATTTCCACTCATCTGTTTGACTTTGAGTTCCTTTCCAAATTAACACTTCATTATTTCCTTTCAGTCACATAATCAGATGATAATACATCTTTGCTGATGGGTAACTGATTTTAAAACACAAGAGACAAAACCACATTGAAACATCACTCAGTCAGAATTGTGTAAATGAAGGGCTAAATCAGAACATATACTCACTATGAATGCGACTCCATCCACTGATTTCCTTCCACTTCCAGGCTTTGAAAGAAACAATAGCAATTTTAAAACATGACAAATTCACAAACATTAACACATCAAATCACATTTGCAAACACAGACAGACATGTGTCTAACATACATGGTGCATTACTGTCATTGTCAGGAAAGGTTCTCCCCCCCCCCCCCCCCCCCCCCCCCAAAAAAAAAAAAAAAAAAAAGATGTATACAAATATGTGAGACATTTATGCTAGTTTATGTGCAGATATGTGTGCATGCTGAACGTTATGAGCCAAAGATCAGAGAGCAACCCTTCCAATAATTCTTCTTCTTCATGAACCGAGTCCTTTTGGACAATCTAAATTCTAAAATGAGGTGAGTGAGTCGAGCTAGAAATGGTCTGTGGGTGGCTTCTGTTTTAACATTTGAGATGAGAAATTTTTATGACATACACAGGGATGTTGCCACAAATTCACACCCATAGGACAAATGTCCTGAGATCTTCGGCATCAGTAGGACATTTGACTGCTTTTAGACATTTTAATAGGACATTATAATTTTGTGTAAAACACAAAATTATGATCACACACACACACACACACACACACACACACACACACACACATACACACACACACATATCAATATATGCACCAACATTACTTTTGTTTCAAACAGGACACACACAAAAAAGAAACAAACAAACTAAAAAGCAACCAAAAACTTCAGCACTCTTTCTTTGATTGGCACACAAACTGCATGATTTCCTGACAGAGCTTTTTCTTGACATATTCGACAAAAAGTCTCTTTGCTGTCAAATTCTAACCAACTAGTACTAAACAGGGTCAGCCATGAATAGTTAACCTTATTAAAAGACCGTCTGTGCGAATGTCCTGTTGTACGTACATCTTCAAGTCACGAAACTTTACTTTCCGTGATTGTGGAGGTTTCAGCGGTGACACTGTCATTGGCGCTGTCATTTTCCGGAATTATGCTAATTGCTATTGCTAGCCGTGTTTTCCCATGTTCTTCTTGGCCCTAATGTAGCACACGATGCCGTTGAAACGCCAAACGTGTTTAGCTTTTTTGTTTGTTTGGTAGGCTTTAGCTTTTTTCGGTGGCATAATTCAGTGCCGTGCGCTTCAACTCTAACCGAAAGCAAATTAAAGCATACGCGAGCCTTGGTCAGTTGGAGTTGTCTCCTGTACTCCTAACTTTAGTGCTGTAGACGGATGTACGCAAACAGCTCATACCGCAAACGGTTCGAAAACGCAAGATCTGCACTGCACAACTTCAGCTTGGTCCCTTTTTGAAGATTATTATCATGAAAGTAAAATTATCAAATAACGCGCTGTCCGAAGGAATGGAGTCCTTATCGGACAATAACCGCGCTCAGTTGAAAACGATAGGACATCTAACCGCCATGCGGTTAAGTGAATCGGACATTTGAGCCTTTTAATCGGTCTATGTCCAATGTCCGACGCCTAACGACATCCCTGCATACACATTCATAAGGGTGGTTTCTTAAGTGCAATGATAGTGATGAAATTACAGCTTTCTTGCTGTGCAGAAACATACCTTCATGTCCAATGGAACATCTTTACTGCTGGGACTGTTTCCTTTCAAATCCTTCTTCAGAGTCTTTGATGCTTGCTTTTTAGCCACAGCGCTTTTTCCAATGCTGTCAGCTGCCCCTTTCTCCACAGAAGTAGTGCTCTTTGCATGCTTTGCAACCTCCATTTCGTCCCCGCTGGAAAGCATGCTCAGTCCTTTAAAAGGTGGTGTTTTGGATTGGGTCAGCTTGGCCGATTTCCTCAAACACTTGCTCTGTGTTGTTGCCGTTTTCACAAACTGAAACTGTGGCCGCTTTACAGTGTCTGAACTGTCCGAGTCGGGCTCTGAGACTGAGCTGTTAAATACTGCTGGTTTTCTTGCATCTGAAGCTAAAGACTTTGTGGCTTTAGCTGACTTCTTAGCATCCCTGGGTTTGGGAGTTTCCTCTTCTGAAACGTCCTGGTCAGAGCCAGAACTATCTGATGTTGGTTTGGGTTTTGCAAACTTTATCAATTTTCGTTTCGACTGTGTTTCTTCTGAATCATCCGAGTCCAACTGAGACTTGTGCATCTTTGCTTGTTTCTTTGCACTACTAACAGTGGGAGATGTCAAACCCTTGTTTTTAACAGGCGGCTTGAGTGTTCCTCCTTTTCCTTTTTTCTTGCCAAGAGTCTTACACTTCAAAGTCTGTCCCTGGTTCTCAGAAGAGTCCGAATCTCCAGAACTGTAGCCCTTTTCATTGGGCGTCTTTTTTGAAACAGTCTTTGACTGACCAGCTTCATTGCTAGTGTTACTAGGTTTTGTAACAACAGACTTTTTGTGCGACACTTTCAAGATGATTTCGTCTGTATCAGCAGACCCAGCCGAGTCGGAATCATAATCAAGTGTACTGTTACAATCCTTCTCAGGAGTGTTTTTGGGTGTAGGATTGGAAGACTGCACCTTTTGTTTCTTCTTCTGCAAGATCTTAGTCCCTGCCTTCTCAGCAGCCTCAGAACTAGCGAAGGCCAAACCGTTTCCATGGTTACTCTTAGTGTCCTTTTTAGGAGTGGCTTTCGATGTGGGCTTTGCAGGCTGTGTCCTGGGCGACTTTTTTCCAGAAGCTTTGGTGACGATTTCATCCGTATCTACAGAATCGGCTGAATCAGAACTATCGTAGGCAGTACTGATCAGCGGTTTTGCTTTTACTGCCGTTTTTCCGACAGGAACCACCTCCATATCTGAGTCACTGATATGTTCTTCCGCTGCAAGGCTTTGGAGCCTGGAAAAGAGGGATTCTTTCTTTGGAGGGTCCCAAGCTGGGAATTCTCCCTGTCTTCTCTTTGTGATGTCGTTGTCATTGACGTCCATTTGCCAGGTCAGGTCTGCACTTTTTGCTGAGCTCTCTGCGATGTCGTCACTCTTCAGTTTTTTCAAAGCGTGTAAGGTCTTGCTTGGATCCAGAATGACCACCTGAGAGAGAAGTTAGAGGAAAGTTTATTTATTACCAACACCCACATTCATTACCCCTCTCTCTCTTTATACAAAAAAACTATTCTTTGTTATAATCTTCCATCATTGCTAATGCATCATGATGCATCTTAAAATGTCTTATTGATTGCTGGACAAGTTAATTATGTATTAAATTACATATCCATACCCAACTCACAAATAGCAATTAACTCTAGTTCAGTGCTGGTAACGCTGTACGCGTCCCCTTGGTAACCAAGGGAGACCACTCTAAAAAAGAAAGTGATCCATCCCATAATGCCCGACTATCAACAGTCAGACATCCGTATGCGTGCGCATACGCCGCCATCTTATCATTCCACTCTCAGCGAGCGACGTGTCTGGTCGCGTTTTGTTGTACGCTCCGGCTGTGTTCAGCCTTGGTCTTTGTTTCCTGACATTGACTTCGCCCCTTGGTCTGCCGCCGAGCTTTGTCAATACCCTGGCTGTTTTTGGGTGAGAGATTTCTTGTTTTATGTAACTCTGGCGACGTTTCTGTCGCACGTTGTGAACTTGTAAAATTTTTCAGTTCGAAAATTTTTTGTGAGTTCGTTTTGACATGGCGGAGTGCGCCAAAAATAGGACTAATTCGAGACAGGCTGCTGCTTCAGCTTCTCCGGCTGCTAGTTCTTCTTCCTCTAAGAGAAGTTCTTCGTCTAGAAGAAAGAGTGATGGAATTTCCGCCACTTCTCAGATAGAACCGGGAAATGTAGGATGTGATGTTGATGTTGTTGTTGACAAGCCTTCGTCCGCCATTTTGTCCGGGAAGAAGGACAAAGTCACACGTAGTGATAAGGATAAAGATGTTGTTAAACCGGTTGTTTCGTCGGGGGCTCCTGGTGATTCAGGTGTGTCTCCCGCCGATATTGCGTCTTTGCTTTTGACTTTGAGTACACAGGTTTCTACTTTGGCGGCCGATTTGTCGGCGACGAAAGCTGAGATTCGCGCACTTCCGGCTGGCGTCGTTGATGCATCTTCGTTGGGTAGAGTCAGGTCTTCACCGACTCCGTCCACTTCCGGTTTTGCTTCAGCTTCTGCTGCGGCTTCTGCTGTGGCTGCTCCTACCGTGGTTCGGGCGGAAGTGCATGCGTCGCAGCACGGTGATGGTCGGCTGGTGTCCCTTGTGCATGGGCCGGTGCGCTCTAAAGGTATGTCTAGCCCTCAAGTTACCAGGTTCTCTGGTGACGAGGGTTTGCGGTCACAGGATAAAGTAAGCCACTTGCGTGGTGAAAGCTCTCCTGCAATTTCTGGACAATGGCATCGCGTCCGTCCGGCAGTTGTAGGGAGCCCTGTGAATCGTTTGAACTCTGCATATACCTCTGATTCAGTGTCGGGTATGCCGGTTCGATATCCGTCCCGCGGGACGGATGGTGGGTGTGACTCCGAGGACTTTGCAAGTTTCTCTGGCGTTGACCCACCTGGTTGTGATAGCGACCAGGAAGGAGGGTTGGAGGAGGGCAATGCCACGGCCGTGGATGACACCCTTCTCAACCTGCCGTCGAAGCTGTCGAGCGCGGTGGCTATGGCAGCGGAGACGGCCTCCAAATACTTTCCGGAAGGGGTGGTGAGAAGCAAGGAGAGACTTCTGCCACCCAGGTCGGCTTTTGACGATTTCCGGTCTGCCAAGAATGATTCTGGTCAGTTCCGGTTTAAAGAATCGTCCTCGGTTGCCTATGTTATGGCAAAGGTTTTCAAGGGAAGGAACGGACCGGATGTGCCGTTGTTGTCGCAACGTGGTGATGCACCTGAAGATGTTCTCCCGTGGTTGGCCAAGGCGGGGGATCGAGCTGTTTCTGGTATTCAGAAGTTGAAGCTTGTTCCCCGGCCTGTTAAGCTGATTGGGCATTTTGCGTTACCAACGGCTGTGTTGCCGGTGACGCCTGAGCTTGCTTCGCTGCGTGAAGTCGGTTATGGTTCTTGCACTCCGCTTCCGTGTACCGAGGCTTCGATGGTGGGTCTTGAAGATGCAGGGAGGTCGTTGCTTGAGCTGACGTCAGTGTCAGAGTCTCTGCAACGGTCTCTTTCGAGGTCGATTGCGACCTCACTGGACCCCTTTGAATTCAGGTTCGACGCTTCGGCGCTTGACGTGTCTACCCTTCTGGCCACTTTGGCCAAGGTTACAAGGGAACAGATGTCGGTTTCAGCCAACCTTTACGCACATGCAGTGCACTCAAGGAGGTCGGCGTTTTTGTCGGGATCGAGGATTTCTGATAAGTCCACGATTGAGGCCTTGAAAGTGTCCCCGTTTTTAGAGGGATCGTTGTTGGGTCAGGCCTCTTTGGATGCTCTCCAGAAGGAGACAGCGGACGCGAGGGATCTCGCTATAGCCCGCATTGCTTTTCAAGGTTTGCCTAAGGCTCAGGGCAAACCTCAGTTTCAGTCTCAGTCACGGACTCAGTCGCAGTCTACGGCCAAACCTCAGACATCCTCGTCTGGTGGTGGCGGTAAGGCTCAGAAACAGTCGTTCTCTTCAGGGGGTAGAGGTCGCGGTGCGCCCTACCCTAAGAGGGGTCAGTCCTTTGGTGGTTCTAGGGGGTCGGGGCGCAAGCCCCACCCCCAATGAAACTCCCCCGAACAGGCCTTCCCGGTAGCCCCCGCACTGGTTGTGGCGGGCGGCCCGTCCAGGGCCCTCTCTTCCTGGCTGCAGCTAGTGGACAGCAAGTGGGTTACCGGGATCGTTCGTTCGGGGTTCAGGCTTCTCTGGTCAGGGGAAAAAGCACCTCTGACCAGGATAATCCCGCTCTGCAAACCCCCCAGGGATCCGGAGGCGAGAGCCGCGGTGCAAGGGGAGGTGTCAGCCCTTCTCTCGAAAGGGGCGATAGAAGAGGTCTTGGACTTACGGTCCCCGGGGTTTTACGGCAGACTGTTTGTTGTACCGAAAGCCTCGGGGGCTTGGAGACCAGTTCTCGACCTGTCAACTCTGAACATGTATCTCCGAACGGTGAAGTTCACTATGGAGACGCCGGCCTCTGTGCGAGAGGCGCTTCGTCCGGGCGATTGGGCTACCTCAGTGGACCTTACGGACGCATACTTCCACGTCTTGATGCACGTGACGGACAGGAAGTGGTTGCGCTTCCGCTGGGGAGCCAAGGCCTACCAGTTCAGGGCACTGCCGTTCGGCCTATCTCTCGCGCCTTGGATATTTACCATCGTGGTGCGTCAGCTCTGCGCTCTTGTGCGCAAGGAGGGCGTGCGTCTGCGAGCTTATCTGGACGATTGGCTGATCCTACATCAGGACAGAGAGTTGTGCCACGTCCATACTCGCATGGTGCTCAGTCAGGCTGCCCAGCTCGGGTTCTCTGTGAACCTGGGCAAATCAGAACTGGTTCCATCCCAGACGTTCACTTACTTGGGGATGGAGTTCGATACGCTCAGTTGGTCGGTCCGCCCGTCTCAGAAGAGGGTGGCCAAACTTCAAGACTTGCTCCGTGCGCTTCACGGAGAGAATCTGGCCAGTGTACGGGTTCTGACATCAGTACTCGGCCAGATGGAGTCTATGGCTACTCTTGTCCCACTGGGCAGGGTACACAAGAGGCCGTTTCAGGCAGCTCTTCAGGCCCGGTGGGATCAGTCAACCCAGGGGTGGGACACCCAGATTTCTCTGGGAGACTGGTTTTTCGAGACCACGCAGGTCTGGCTTCTTCCCTGGGTCTCACAGGGAGTCCCGATAGTGCGCCCGGCGCCAGAGAACGAGCTGTTTACCGATGCTTCTCTGACGGGGTGGGGAGCGCACCTGGGGGAGCATGTGGCGTCGGGGGAGTGGAATCTGTCTCTTCCCACGCGCCATATCAATGCTCTAGAGTTGGAGGCTGTTTCCTTGGCCCTCCAAGCTTTTCTGCCGTTCGTTCAGAACAGTCATGTCAGGTTGCACACCGACAACAGGACGGTCGCGGCTTACGTGAACAGGCAGGGCGGAACGAGATCCCTCAGCCTTTCAGACAGTGCGTGCCTCATTCTAAAGTGGTGCGCTTCGCATCATATTCTGCTGTCAGCCATCTTTCTGAAGGGCAGCTTGAACGTCCTTGCAGATGCGCTGAGCAGGGGGGACAAGGTGGTCCATTCAGAGTGGACGCTGTCGCACCAATCCCTGCACCGTCTTTGGGAGCAGATAGAGAAGCCTCAAATCGATTTGTTCGCAACTCGGTATTCAGCGAGGCTACCTCTGTTTGTATCCCCCTTCCCGGATCCTCTGGCGTGGGGCGTGAATGCGCTAGAACTGGATTGGACAGGGCTGACAGCTTACGCCTTCCCTCCGTTTTGCTTGTTGGGCAAAGTTCTCAGGAAGGTCGACCTGGAAAAGCCAGCGCTGGTTCTGGTTGCCCCACTTTGGCCAAGCCAGCACTGGTTCCCGGACTTGCTGCGACTGGCGGTTCGACCGCCTATCCCCATCGCAGTAAGAAAGGGAGAACTTCTTCAACCCAGGTCGGGAATCCCTCACGAGAACCCTCAGGCCCTCAACCTTCAAGGGTGGATTCTGTCAGAAGCGCTATGCTTAAGGCAGGCGCCTCTTCTGCCACTGTAGATTTTGTGAAGCATGCTCATAGGAAGTCAACCAGTTCGGTCTACTCGTCTCACTGGGCCTCTTGGGTGAAATGGTGTGGTCTTAACAGGGTTAAACCTTTGGCACCGAGGTCCATGCAGGTGGCAAATCATTTAGCCTGGCTAGCTGGACAGGGGGGGTCAGCGTCTTCCCTTCGTGTTAGAAGGTCCGCGATTTCGTCAACACTTAGGCAGCTGGGACATAAGATTACTCTTGATGGGGTTGTCGCTAGCGTTATTAAGGGTGCTGCCCTTAAAGCCGCGCGCGTGAAGTCTTCGCTCCCTGCTTGGGATTTGTTGCTTGTGTTGAGATTTTTGGCTTCTAACGAGTTTGAACCGTTACAGTCATCTAGTTTGGCTAACTTGACGCGCAAGGCGGTTTTTCTAACATTGCTCGCGACGTCGCGTAGAGGGAGTGAGGTGCATGCTTTATCCGGCTTAGCTAAAGATATTGCAACCGAAAAAGATGGTTCCATATCTCTTAAATTCAGGCCTGAATTCTTAGCAAAAAATCAAAAACCAGGTCATATGTCTCCTGTCGTTAACATCCCTGCCTTGAGCAACATCCTTGCTCCTGGAGATCTTGACATAGTTAACTGTCCGGTCAGAACGCTCAGCGTTTACCTGTCTCGAACTAGGTTCATTCGTTCAGAAAATCAAAAGTTGCTTTTTATCTCTCCCAATACAGCAAGGGGCAAAGATATTGCTAAGGTGACTTTGGCTAAGTGGGTATCCACGCTAATCAGGCAAGCTTACGCCTGGTGGCATACTCAGTCCGGAGAGGTTAGGGCAGTACTTCCCCTGACCTCGGCAAGAACGCATGAGGCGAGAGCATGGGCCTCCTCTGTGGCAGTGCTCCGTTCAGGCCGTCTGGCTGACGTTTTGGAGGCGGCCTATTGGAAATCGGAGGATGTCTTCATGAATTATTATCTGAGAGACATCTCCTCCCTGCGACAAGATGGCAGTTTTGCACTACCTTCTATGGTGGCAGCAGGACAAGCTCTTCTACGTTGATGTTTGGTGAGTACCCGCCACCTATAGTAGCAATCTGCTATTTGTGAGTTGGGTATGGATATGTAATTTAATTAAAAATTTTAAGAGTAAATTTTCATTTAATTAATATACTTACCCAACTCACAACGTTTATTCCCTCCCACCTCCCCGCTGTGGTTGGTACTGGGGTCTAAAAAAGAGTGAGTTGGGCTTCGTTTTGGAATGATAAGATGGCGGCGTATGCGCACGCATACGGATGTCTGACTGTTGATAGTCGGGCATTATGGGATGGATCACTTTCTTTTTTAGAGTGGTCTCCCTTGGTTACCAAGGGGACGCGTACAGCGTTACCAGCACTGAACTAGAGTTAATTGCTATTTGTGAGTTGGGTAAGTATATTAATTAAATGAAAATTTACTCTTAAAATTTTTAAATTTGTACTGCAGTTAACTGAACTTCTATTTCTTCTTGTTACTGAGTTACCCCTCAATGGACGAGGGCTGGATGAAAAAGAAGCATGTTTGCATTGCTTATTCCGTCACCCTCAAAAAATAAAGTTCAAGTTCTCTCTATCTCTCTCTCCATTTCTCTGCATGCTTATTTTTGTCACCCTGGAAAAATAAAGATTTGTCATTGTCAATGTCATTGCATAAATTCTGTTTGTGTGTACACACACACGATAAGGCCAAAAAAAATAATAGGTGTGGTTACGGTAACATAGCCAAAAAAAAATAGGGTAGGAAGGTAGGCAATCACTTTTTTTTTTTAAACTTTTTTTTCTAATGTGTACAAATTAAACCTACTTGACAGGGAAATAAGTGTGCGACTCAGGCGCTTTCGCTTTCATTGCATTTTCTGCACTAGTTTACTTGGTTTTTTTGGTATTTTTTTGACAAATGTAATAAAAAGTTATAGGGTAGGTCGGGTTACCGTAACCACACCTATTTTTTTTTTAGGCCAAATAAAACAAATTAATTGTTACTCAAAGAAAGGCAAAAGAAGAACAATATTTTAAATAACATACCTGTTTTGAACTAGGCTTCTTGACACGCAGGACTGGCAGCACTCTACTGTATTTCCCCATCACCCATTTCTGAAGGCAAGTAGCAAGAGAACAGAAAAAAACAAATGAATGTGTTACTGTTAGTTTTGGTGAACATTTAGAAGCAAACATTTTCCATCACACACAGAGAAAATATATCCATGGATACTTGGAGACCTCACCGAGTCACTTTCTGCACACACACCTCTTGTTCACCCTTTTCCCTCATTTTTACAAATGTTTTATACACCCCTCTCAGTCTAACACTTTCATGCACACGCAAACACTAGCTGAAATATTCCCTCCACAGGGAGGAAGCGCACTGAATTTCCAAACGATGGGACAATAAAGTAATGAAAATGAAAATGAACATTCCCACTTATATTCCCCTTCTATTCCCACTTATATTCCTCTTCTTTTTGTTGTTATTGTTGTTTGACTTTTGCTCTTCTTCTCAGATTGTATTGTAAGGTTCTATTTACCCCTTCCTCATCTAGGAGTGTTCCGGGAACAGCCTTCCCGTTGTAGACCTCTAGCGCTGGACTTGTTTTAACCTCTGCAGGGGCTGGGACTTCCTCTTCTTTCTTCACAGCTTCTTCTCGCTCCTCTTTTAGTCTGAAAAACAAATACACATGATTGGATGTAACACATCTATTAGATGTAAAATTTAGATTCAAATTGTACTGCTGCCTCCAACAAGACTTTACCGGTTTTTTTGGTGGTCTTTCTTGTAAAAATGCTGGTTACTTACCCCAAAGCCTGTCGCAACTATTGTGGTCAGTCATTGGTATGTATTTAACTTTGTTTGTTCGTTCATGGGCTGAAACTCCTACGGCTTTTGCGTTTATGACTGTTTTAACCCCGCCTTTTAGGCAGCCATATGCCGCTTTCGGGGGGATGTATACTTGGCATGTTCGTGTGTCTGTAACCTACCGAACTCTAACATGGATTGCAGGATCTGTTTCCGTGAGCACTCGGTCTTGTGCTTGCGTGTACACACCGGTGTGTTCGGACACCGAGGAGAGTCTGCACACAAAGTTGACTCTGAGAAATAAATCTCTCGCCGAACGTGGGGACGAACTCACGCTGACAGCGGCCAACTGGATACAAATCCAGCGCGCTACCGACTGAGCTACATCCCCGCCCTGGTATGTATTTAACATGCTTCATTTCTTAATTTGGACTAAACTTCTTACTCTAATGGATCAAATAAAACCTACATTAGCACAAGACAGTGAATGTTCTTTGTGGCGGAAAATGACCGTTCGCACACAATAACACAGCACCACCATCACGACCGCCAAATATTACCGAGGTATAACCATCACCACCATGAACACCGCCAAATATTACCGAGGTATAACCATCACCACCACCACCATCACGACCGCCAAATATTACCGAGGTATAACCATCACCACCACCACCATCACGACCGCCAAATATTACCGAGGTATAACCATCACCACCACCACCATCACGACCGCCAGATATTACCGAGGTATAACCATCACCACCACCACCATCACGACCGCCAAATATTACCGAGGTATAACCATCACCACCACCACCATGAACAAATACTGCATCTAAGTAACTCACTTGCTCAAAAAACTTTCTTTCGCAAACTGCAGTTTTAGTTGTCCCCCTTTCCACTTGGTGTTGTTATAGGCTGTGAAACCTAAAAGTGCACGACAAACATTTGTCAATAAACAGATTCAAGGAAATAATAACAAGTAATAAACATGTAAGAAGTGCTTAAAAAACTTACAATTTGTACCGATTCTTCAGGAAATGGTGGTTACACTATACAAATTCAGCAGAACACCAGCAACAGAATGAGACAGAATTTAGACTTACAGTAGCCAGAGAACGCCAAGAAGAAGAAGAAGACTTACACTTACAGTTAATTTCATAAAGAATTTGATTCTAGTAATATTCTGGTCACAATTAATGTCAGACCTGACCTTGCCACTCTACATTTACAAAGATTTTGTAGTTTCGTATTGCAGTAGAGTTTATTTTTTCACAAAAGTAACAAAAAATCAGACAACACAAGTGATTGAGACATGAATCCTTAATAGCTGTCAAAGACTGTCATGCTTGAAGATCATACTAGTAGCCAAGAGATACATATATCGATACTGCATGTAAAAAAGCCATGTTCACTTACACTTTTTGAAGTCATTTTCTCCAGCTGTAAGGTTCAGGTAAGCAAACGTTTTGGTGTCTGAAATGCAAAGTAAGGTTAAAATAAAATAATAAAATAATATGGTGATGAGACAGTTATATTGCTATTCTGATAGACAGGGGTGGGGGGGGGGGGGATGCAGTGGTTGTAGTTGGATAGTCCGAATGGGGGGTGGGGAGAGGGATATATATATAATATGGAATAATTCAAGCACTTTCATATTTTGGGGACACAAGAGAGAGACTAAGAAAGAGAAAAACTCATACCCAGATCACTGTTCCGTGTTTTGATCTCTAGCTGCCCAACTTTACCAAAACGTGAGAATTTCTCCACCAATTCTTTCTCTGTCACCGCTGTCACCAGTCCTCCAATGAAAATTCTTTTCTGCTCTTTGTCTGTCATCCTTTGGACCTGCAAAAGTTGTGGTTGCCATCAACAAGTCAGATGCGTCCTTTTGCATACAGTGGAACCCCCCTTTTAAGACCCCCAGTTTGTAAGACTTAATTCTTCCCTTTCAAGACTTTGCTTCTCCAGACTTTCTGTTCATGAATAACCTCTGTAGATTTACCTCCATTTAAGACTTTCCTCCTTTAATTTAAGACCGGATTTTCTCAGATTTTATGGAGGTCTTAAAAGGGAGGTTCCACTGTAAGTGTAACACTAACAGATAAATAATCGTTCTCATCAGTTGTTAAACTCGCTAAAGCTGTAGTCTCTTCAGATTGTTCAAATGAATTAGGCCGTGGCTGGAGAACCGACGAGTCAGTTGCGGAACCCCCAGGCTCGGGGACCGGCACTCTCCCCAACCTACCTTAATTTTTTTAGGTCCGATTCGTTCATAAAGATTTTCTTCTAAAGTTCAATTCAAAGAACTGTGGTCTGCTTACTGACTTGAATTTCGGCAACAGCGTGATCACTGACAAGCGACTGACCGTAGCGAGAGATGCGGTTCGCAGGTGTCAGAGATTCTGTCGAAGCAGAGACCATGGATGATGGATCGAAGTAACTCGATCAATGCGAAGCAGACTAATGGTTTGCCTTAACTGAAACACATTTGTTTTTTGTTTCCATGTTAATTTGTGTACTGCATTTTGTTAACTAATGCTGCTCAGGGCCTCACATCCATGAGAGGTAGCATAGGACAAATGTCCTGGCCAATGTAAAAGTGATAGGACATTTGTCCTGAACAAAAACAAATCAATAGGACATTTTTTTCTGTAACAAAACGTAAATATAATTAAACTTGACTAGTTTCTTGGCACGAGAGTAAAAGAACAAAAATACTTTTCTTGGCAAAAAGGTAACAGGAAATATAAAATAAATTACATCGAGTCAGTGAGGGAGGGGGTAGTGTCTTTCTTCGGCTCCGATGTTTGACTATCGCAATCGACATTCTCACCTGTGCGATCGGGCTCTAACTGCTCTGGGGCTGGAGGAAGCTCAGTTTCCGTGCTACTGACAGATGATGAGGGAAGGGACTTGAAGTGTAATTTCTTCTGTCCCTTTTCTGGTATCAGTTTTCGTTTAGGCGGCATGTTCGTTATTTTCGGGGAAAGCGCGAAGGGAGGCAACTCTCAACTGGCTTCGAGCATTCCGAGTTGCGAGCCTTCGAAACTCTTTGGTACGTCTAATTTCGTCTGCTACACATCGCTTCGCAATACATCGATAAAATAGCATTCAAACTACTGTAAATTGAGAAGTACTGACGATGACCGGATCAAATGATAGAATAATCGGACAATGACCACTTTGTGACAAAAACAATAGGACATTTGTCCTCCTGCATGAAAAATGTATAGGACATTTGAAAAAAAAATCCTCATATATATATATGTCCGATGTGGATGTGAGGCCCTGGCTGCTTCTGGCCCCGGGACCAGTAATTCACGTTGATTGGTTCGCGAACAAACTTCCGTGACTTGTGACTGTAGCTTTGTTGTTGCTATCTCAGTTGGATCACCGAAATGCTTTGGAAATGGAATAAAACAGAATAGACCTAGTTAGGAAGGGGAAAATTTATCTAACAGGTTTCAAAAAAAAAATTTTTTTTAAAAGGAAACAGCAGGGCTTGAACCAACGACCTCCCCAACCTGAGCGCAGTTCACTAACAACTGAGCTAAGACGAATTTACCTGCCAGTGCCAGGATAGGGAAAACTTAGAATGTCTATTTTACGAGATACCGGTGAATGCCGGTCCCCGAGCCTGGGGGATTCATAACCATGCGCAGCTCCCGAGCCACTCCAAGACACTCCTGGGCATGATCATTGGTGTTACTGTTACTGATATAGTGATCATACAACTTGTACAGTACTCAAGATAGTAGATCACAGTGGTCAGTTCAAAATATTGAGAGCAAGAGAATGTGTTTACACGGCAGGCAATCTCCAGAATTATCTCTCTGGAAGTGAAAGTGAGGTATGCTGCGGGAAACGCACACACACCCATGACTCAACAACTGCAGCAAGCAATTTCACATTTTCTTAATTATTCAGCGTCAAAACAAAGCGTGCACATAGCCTAAACTACATCTAGAGATAAGATTAAGTGACCTAAATGTTGTTCTGGTTGGCGATGAAAACGAATCTAATCTGTGTTAATTTACAGATTCATTGAGACTTGGGATTGGGAGACATTTATACAATTTATAAACTAAACTTTAAAGTCACTTTTAAAGTGGGAGTGAGCATCTGTTGCCAGTGTTGGAAAGGGTTGCAGGGACCAAAATCACACATAATCAAGCTGTGTCAGGGTGGATTAGCTTCATGGTTTACCGTCATACAAATGAACGCTCCTGGATGAAAATACTCACCAACCAAGCGCTTGATCAAAGCCCAAACAACAATGTGTTTCAGCAATCTACCACTAAGCCCACATGGCCATCCATTTTCTAAACGAGAGTAGCCTCCCTTATTTTGGGGAGTATTTATTACTAGCTATCACTTACACACTTGCGCATTCACCTTAGTCCCGTTGTAAAATAGTATATTTGTAGAAAACAGTTAAGCATGTGATAATTCTTGTTTTTATGACTATGTCTGTCTTGATGTTTGGTAGTTAGGGACAATTTTACTTGGTCAGAAATCGTAATACGATAATGCAATTATGCTCCCTCAATGGTTCCCGCGAGTGTTTGCTTGATAAAGAGAGCAGCAAAAAGGCGATCAGAATGAAAACACAACAACGAAAAGCTCGCGTAGTTTCTGATGTAATTCCACAAAATATAGAAAACCAAAGACAACAAAATGAACAGAAGATCAGTGAGCTTCAGGCAGAGGTCTTGTCTCTAGAACAGAGACTTCAGCAATTCAGGCTCGTCTCAACTTTTAATTTTCCTACATAATTTACAGGCTTGAACTGAAGATTGTCTTCATATAGATCTGTAGACTAGGAACAAATCATTTGTTTCATGCACACACACACACACACACACACACACACACACACACACACACACACACACACACACTCTCTCTCTCTCTCTCTCTCTTTGTCTGTCTGTGTGTGTCTCTCTCTCTCTCTCTCTTTGTCTGTGTGTGTGTCTCTCTCTCCCTCTCTCTCTCTCTCAGTCTCACACAGTGACAGATGAGTGTCAGACACTGACTGATCGAGTGTAACCTGAGTTGATTCAATGATTGTGTTGGCCGGTATTCTATTTGTATCACCGAAGACCAGCAGCACTGTGGAACATGTCATGCAGCGCCTTTTCACTACTTTTTGTCTCCTGCCCGGGAAAGATCGAGGCGATGCTTCGATCTCCCACTTTGATTTAAACTCCACCCAAATGGTCAGATCAATATAAGTATGAATTCAAATTTAAGTTTCAAACTTTCATGTTCATTCAAACGAACTAAAGAAGTTCAAGTATGCATGAGCGGATGGGGTTATGCCTAAAACCTGATCAATTACCATCATTTTGAATGTTAATAAGTGTTCTGGCAGTTGGTCAAGAGTTGAGTGTTGGTAATGGTACATCACTACATGTATTTGGAGTTATAGCAATTGAACTTTGAAGGTCTCAACCAGTATAATTAAGGACTAATGATCATCCTGTAGTAATAGTAGTAATAGTATTACTATTAGTGTTTAATATTGATGGTTTCAAATGTTCTCAGCACATTAATTGACATACTCCCAAAAAAAGTAACTTTTCAATAAGACTGCGTCAGTGCATGACACAGTCACACTCACAGCCTTATACCTTCTTTGTAAAAATGATAGAGTTCACCCAGCAGAACCTTGAAATGTTTCAGCTCTGGCATTACGTAAAGTTGACTTTAAATGCTAACAGGAATGCCCAGAGTCTACAAAGTGTGAAAAGCAGTGATTCAACAACCCCTACTTTGGACAGTGTTACAGAAGAAATACAAAAACTGGAGCAACTAGTGAGTATGACTGTATTGCATTACAAAAAAAGATTAATTACAAGAACGTGAAGAAAAAAAAGTGTAATTGAAGAGTGCACATTTTGATTTATTCCTTTAGTAAAGTGTGACTATGAGCCTCCAACAAGGGTCATTTTGGACATTGTCAAATTTCAGCAAACAGTAATTGTCATTGTCAGTATGAGACATAAGTGCAGATATATTTGGCACATATTTTGTTGATCTTACATATTTTGAAATGTGACAAAATAATGCATGAACAGTGATTATGTTATTCGGTACTAGTAACTACAGCTCTGAAAGTGGCGAGTATTTTGCTCGCCATGGCGAGGAGAAACATGTAACTGGCAAGTAGAATTGTTCATCTACTCACCAAATGCGAGTAAAGTTGCTGAAATATATGGTTGGTTTGGCAAGTAAAATTTGATCACTGGCTAGGGCCTAAAAAAAAAATAGGTGTGGTTACGGTAACCCGACCTACCCTATTTTTAGGGGCCGACCCTATAACTTTTTATTACATTTGTCAAAACAAAACAAAAAAACACCAAGAAAACGAGTGCAGAAAACGCAATGAAAGCGAAAGCGCCCGAGTCGCACACTTATTTCCCTGTCAAGTAGGTTTAATTTGTACACATTAGAAAAAAAAATTTTAAAAAAAAAATTGGATTGCCTACCTTCCTACCCTATTTTTTGTGGCTATGTTACCGTAACCACACCTATTTTGGGGAGGGCCTAGTAAATTTTGGACTTTGAGGTCTGAATGATGTGCTGATTTGTGTCTCAGGTGAAGGAAAATGAAATACTTACGGGCATAACAATATCAGAGGCTACTTGCTCAGTCCTGGAACAAGGTTTGTTGTGCAGATTGATAAGTAGCTTACATTTTATTGTATTAGGCAACAACAAAAATTTCAATGTTTTCAATTCCCCAACAGACTCTAATATTTCCTCCGGATTCTGGAACTGTTTTGTACCCTTCCAACAAAAATATAATTATTAATTATTAATGAAAAGTGAGTGTGGCTGAGAAATGTGTCAGTGAATCAATATATGCTCTAACTGTAAATGTGCAACTACATTCTTTGCCTTATGGGCCATTGTATTTTCGTTTGTTTGTTAATAAACATTTCAGGTAATTCATTGTCATTTGTGCTATTTAGTGTCAAAGGCTAGTTTTAATCGCCAGTGATATAGGGTTTATCATGTGCTTGCAATATATGTTCATCGCTTTGTGGCCAAAAAACAACAACAAAAACTAACACATCATGATCATCTGAGTGATTTTTAATTGTGAACCTGTTGAACAGATATGACATCGTCGTTGCGACAACATGCAATTGTGGGAGAAGCAGGAGGCAAACAGTTTAAGTTGCAGTACGATGTCCGTGAACAACTTCAAAAGGTTACATTTTTTCTCTACCTTTTTTACATTCAGTCAACTCTCTCTCTCTCTGTCTCTCTCTCTCTCTCTCTCTCTCTCTCTCTCTCTCTCTCTCTCTCTCTCTCTCTCTCTCTCTCTCTCTCTCTCTCTCTCTCTCTCTCTCTCTCTCTCTCTCTCTCTCTCTCTCTCTTTCTCTTTTTTTTCTCTCTCTCTAGTCTCTTTCCTCTTGTTTAATTTAGAAAGTTAGAGAGAAACGGGCGTATTTCAGTGCAATCGTTTGACTGAATGGTTAATCACGCCTCAGCGTTCTTGTTATGTTTTCCTTTCCCTTCACACCTGTGGTTCCAAAATTAAACGTAAGAAGTAATTCTTCTCATGTCTATCTTTACAGACAAGTTTTCTTTACTGTTGATGTCACCAGCATGTTTCATTGTTAAATTCAGGTGGAGTCGGGAGGATCTGAGGCAGAAGTGCAGATGTTAGAAATGGACGTTGTGCATGACATGGTTGTCCAGCTGGAATCAAACCTGCAAGCGTAAGTTACTAGTAAAAAAAGAAATTTGTTAATGTTTAGCGAAGGGTGCTCTTGATATTGAAGTCTTATTTCATTTAAAAGTGTGAACAGATTTGTGGTAGCGAACATGATTGCTTATGTGACAGGGTGACACAGTAGTCCCCCCTGTCACAGGCAGCTGCTCCCCATTGACAGAGTTGTCTCCCTGCCTAAAGCGTGAGCTATTTTTAGTAGCTCGACGTTTTTATAACATGGGTAGACAGCACACCCGTGAGGTGTAGAGTAGCTGTTTGTGATGGGGTTTGGCTGCTGTTGTCACCTAGTGTGCCCTGGCACACCTTGGCTATATCCCATAGCAGTTTTTGAAAGGGCTATTAACTTAGCTCTAACATCTCAATCTTGTTTGACTGGCGTTGCCTCCAAAGGTTTTTCTTGTGCGTCAGGCACTCGGTTACATTTACATGAAAAGGAATGTGCTTTTAATGTGTGTGAACATGCATGGTTTAATAGTTCTCCTATTTCTGATTTCTGGTTTATGAGCATTCCTGTCAATAACTTCAGGGTGGCAAAGGCTGTGAGCGTTCGAGAACTTTTGCAGCTGTTGGCATCCTATGGTGCCTGGGTGGAGGACCGAGAAAGAGCAATCAATCATTTTGCGTCAACATTTCCAGAGCTTGTGAAGAGAGAAGATTCAAACGATGAACAGGGCAGCTTTAACATGGTCATCTCTGATCCCCATCGGGAGTATGTGGCTTGATGAGCTTGCTTTTTTTATTCATGAATGTTTTATTCAGGCTGTTTGTTTGCGTTTTGTCATGCAATGCACAGAATATTAGGGCATAGACATAGAACACTTTATTATCTCAAGACGAGAAACTCAGGTGTGGTGTATCACAGCATTTCAATTATATACAACATAAAACGTAAGAACATAAATAAAATATCGAGGCGCAAATAGTCAACTCATGATAATTAAGATTAGGGTGATAATATCAAAACAAATCTCTCTCTCTCTCTCTCTCTCTCTCTCTCTCTCTCTCTCTCTCTCTCTCTCTCTCTCTCTCTCTCTCTCTCTCTCTCTCTCTCTCACTCCATTCATATTACATTACGTCACAAGCAGACACGCGGGTTCATAGGCGCATAGAGTTAATATATGTTAAAAGTGAATTTAGATTTAAACAATATCACATCATCTAGGTACATGATGTATATATTTAGGTTATAATTAAGATAAGAAAGGATTTACAGTTATATCAGTGTCATATAATATATAAGTAAAATGCATAAGACGGAAAAAAGGCAAGCAATTATGACAGATAATGCTTCATGAGCTTACTTGGGGATAAATTGCAAACCGATGTAAAAACTCAAATTGATGAATTTTTATGAACTGCATATTTTTTAAGCAAGTGTCAAATTGTTGCTATCTTGTTTGTAGCTATGACGATGCTATACTGTTTATGTAGGTATGATATCATACTGAAAGAAAAGTGTAATAAAATATTTTGTTTTCGTAGCTTATCTTTTTGTTTTTAAGGAAAGAAATAAGAGTTTTGTTTTGTTTATATGAAGTTTAGTATGCCATTCTGAGAGGAAATAGAAGTGACCCTGATCGAGCTTCAAGAGATTGGGATTTTTTTGGTACTTATACATATCAGGTGTATGAACTTACGAGGCCGTCGAAATTGTCCCTGGATTTGAAGCTTGAAATGAGGATCTCAGTCTGTAAAACACAGTTGATCAACTCAAGTTATTTTCCCTATTTTGCCTGTGCGTGTATAGTATGCTTGGTCGATGTATGTATTGTAAAGCGCTAAGAGTAGACATTTTTCTAGAATAGCGCTATAAAAGTTTGCATTATTATTATTATTATTATTCACTGAGGGAAATTTTGTGAACGAGGAAGCAGAAGAAGACTCAATGAAATTTTAGATGAGATCATGTTAGACGAGACTATTGTTTGGCATTGTTTTGTCACATCAGAAACAAAGGGTTGCTTCTCATTTCAGCTTACAACTAAGAGTGCTGTGGGAACTGAAGGTGCTACCCATGCAGAGCGTGGTACCAGATCTTAAACTGCAGGTGGAAGCGTCCCCAGAAGGTGAAAGCAAAAGACTTATTTCTAGTTAATGATTAGTTTACAAAATAATTACAGTGGAACCTCCCTTTTAAGACCCCCCAATTTAAGAATCTCTCCCTTTTAAGACCCCCCAATTTAAGAATCTCTCCCTTTTAAGACCCCCCAGTTTAAGAATCTCTCCCTTTTAAGAACTTGATTTTTAAGATGTTCTGTTGATAACCTCTGTAAATTTACCCCCATTTAAAGGCTCCCTCCTTTTTTAAGAGACGATTTTCTAAGATTTGTAGAGGTCTTGCAAGGGGGCTTCCATTGTACATAGACTGCACTTGCATGTCAGTGCAGCTTTAGGTTTGCATGTTTTAGCATATATTTGTTGTAAAAACTAAGGTTTGGAGAGTGAAAGACACATATATGCATCAGAATTCAAGGAAGATGAATAGCTAGGTTGCCACTGCAAACACATCTTGTTGCAGTTGAAGGCACTGGGCAGAATGTTTATGAACGAGTGTGTGCAAACACTTGCTTTCTGGAGGTTTTTTTTAGATACATCATACATTTATCACCAGCTGGTAATTGGTAATTATCCCAATCCTCCCATATGCAGATCCCTGAAACACCCACTGTACACCATGATACCTACGTACCTATGACACACTTCTGTTTTCATTTGTACCGGCTGTCTGCCATGTTTGAGCATTTTTGATTTCTGAAAACTCGCAGTAGTTACTTTGCTCAAAATTTTGTTAAAGTTTGAAATTGACAGAGTTAGTTTTCATGTCACAAGAGGAAATGGGTTATTCACAATTTCCTGTCTTTGTTTCAAGGATTAATCTGAAACGGAGGGACTGCCGATGTTCCAAGACCAAGTCTTTGAAACAGAAGTGGTTTATTTATTAACTTTAATTCAAAGAGTCAATAAAAAAAACTCAATGCAAAACAAAACAGTTGTTTAGTTTTGTGCTTTGTTTTGAATTTTGAATTTTTTTTCTCCATCTTCTTCTTCTTCTTGGCGTTCGCAGAGGTTACACAATCAGTCCAGCACTGGTGATAAATGTTGTCGTTTTCTCCAACTCCTGTCGACTGCCGTATAGTTTGGTCTGCAAGGGAGTTGGTGACGGCCACACTTCTTTTCGTTCCTCATCTAGTAAGGGACATCGCTGTAAGATGTGTTCCGCTGTTTGGTCCTCTTGACCGCAGGCACAGGTTGGTGATGGCGCCAGCTTGAACTTTCGGTTCATGTGAGCATTGAGCCTGTTGTGGCCAGTACGCAGCCTGATGAGGTTGACTTGCTGCTCTCTGGACATTGTGTGGTAGTCATCTCTGTTTGTCCTTGGCCTCATCAATGCCTTGATGATTGTCTTCTGCTCACTAAAGCTGACACTGTTTTCAGGTTGGTCTTCCACGGCTCCTTCTTTTGCCAGCTCATCTGCCCTTTCATTTCCTGGTATCCCACAGTGTGCTGGTATCCACTGGAGGACAACTCTTCTGGTTTGTCTGACCATCTGTAATGCTTTGGCCAGCTGTGGGAGTTTGTCGTTCTCTAGGGCCTGAAGGACTGAAAGGGCGTCCGAGAGGAAGACAACTTGGTAGCAAGGGTCTGCGGAGTCCTGAACTAAGGAGGCGGCCTGCATGAGAGCTTCTGCTTCTGCTTTATAGTTTGTGCAGTGTTTGCCAGTGGCAACGCTGGATGTAGCTGTATGTCCCCCAGGGAACTGGATGAGAATGCCTGCACCTCCATTGAGCACGGCGTTAGTTGCTGATCCATCGGTGTATACATGGATCCACGCCTCTTTTGGGTACTGTTCGTCGATCAGGGCTAAGGTGAGTGCCTGTCGAGCTGTGTCATTCTGATCTTCTCCTGAGGTAACATGTGGAACACTGGTGCAGATCTGGATGCCTGGTTTCTCTGTTGCCTTGGGGGTTTCCTCTTCTTCTTGAGTCAGAGGTAGAGTGTTCTGTGGAAGGACTTCCCTGTACTGTCGAGAAAGTCTCTTGCTCTCGTGTACAAAACTGCTCCGTTTAAGCCGGTTCTTGGTGAGGTTGCTCAGTCTGTGCTTCATGGGGTGGTCGGGTAGGCACTTGAGCTTCTCGGCCTGTACCATAGTCTTGGCTTCTCTTCTCTGACAGAGGGGTTGGATGGTGGTAAGCTTCTCCATTTCCTTGATGGGCGTGGATTTCGTTGCACCGGTGATAAGTCGGAGGGCCTGGTTTTGCACACGGTCAAGGGTCTGCAGGTTTGTCTTGGCTGAGGTTGACCACGCTGTGGAGCCGTACTCGAGGTGGGGTCTGATTGTTCCCTGGTATACTGTCTTCAGTATCTTCTCGTTCGCTCCCCAGGTGGTACCTGCCAGCTTCCTGAGTATGGCTAGCTTGCGCCGGGCCTTCGTCTCTGCCTGTGCAATGTGTGGTTTCCAGGTCTGCCGTCTATCAAAGGTGACACCAAGGTACGTTGCTTCTTCATCCTCTCTCAGGGGAGTTCCACCAAGCCTAATGGTTCCGGCTTTCTGCTTTGGCGACAGTGTGAATAGGGTGGTGGAGGATTTCTCCTTGTTGATGGAGACGCACCAATCTTCTGCCCATGCGTTCAGCCTATCTGCCGCTTGCTGCATTCTGTAGGTGGCAGTACTTGCGTGCTCCTCCTTGCACCAGATCACAAGGTCGTCTGCGTAGAGAGCAGCTTTGATCCCCTTGGGCATCTCAGACACCAGATCGTCGATGAAGAGAAGGAAGAGTGTGGGGGAGAGGACTCCGCCCTGAGGGACGCCATGACGAAGGAGGAACTTCTTGCTTTTGGTCTGGTCGACGTTAACTCTTGCCCTGCGGTTATAGAGGTAAGAGCGAATCCACTGGTACATGTTGCTGGACACGCCTTTCCTCAGCAGTTTTACAAGGAGTCCATCTTTCCAGACCTTGTCAAAGGCCTTCTGAAGATCTATCCAGGTGACGAAGACCAGCTTCTGTTCCTGAAAGGCATCTTCAACTTCTTGCGCCAGGTAAGTGACCTGATCTTCAGTGCTGCGGAACTGTCGGAATCCAGCTTGTTCAGGGGCGAGGAGGTTCCTGGATTCCAGGTACCACCTGAGGCGCTCGTTCACAATTCTCTCCAGGGTCTTCACAACACAGCTGGTGAGGCTGATTGGGCGATAGCTGGTGGCCTTCTTTGGATCCTTCCCTTTTTTTAAGATGGGGATCATGATCGCTTCTCGCCAGAGTTGTGGTAGCGATCCTTCTTGCCAGCTGCTGTTGAAGACCTCGAGTAGCTTGTTCTCTGCTGCACTACCAAGGTGGGTTAGCATCTCGTTGGTGATGCCGTCTGGGCCAGGGGACTTCTTCGCCTTTGACTTTTTCAGAGCTGAGTGCAGCTCGTGGAGTGTGAGTGGTTGACTCATGGCGTCCACTGTCGACTGTCTGGCAGGTCTCTCTCTTTTCTCTCTTCTTGCTTCTCTCTGTTTCTCGGGGCTAACATGGAGGTTGCTCTCAGCTGCATAGCTTTCAGCAAATTGGTTGGCAGCATGCTTTCCAGTTAGCACCTTCCCGTTCTCTTCTAATGTGATCTTTCCTCTGCTGGTGTTCTCATCATTCAACTGCTTGGTGAGCCTCCAGAGCTTTCTGCCATCCTTCTCAAGGTTCAGAGAGCTTGTTTTCTCTTGCCAGCTTCTCCGTCTTGCCTGTAGCTTCTTTTTGAGAAATTTGGCTTTGGCTTCCTGGAGGCGGATGTTGTTGTTTTGTGACGGGTTGACTTCTGCTTCCCTTCTGGCGTCTGCCAGATCATCATCCAGTTCCTGCAATTCATTGCTCCAGTAGGGCTTATAGTCTCTCCTGGCACCCCTGGGAATGGACTCACGCGCTGCTCTGAGGATGCTCATGTTGAAGTCCTTCGCCACCATGTTGATGTCTCGACCCTCGACTCTGATGTCTTTGGTGAGTTCGCTGGTGCGGTGTCTAAAGAGGAACCAGTTCGCTCTTTTGTAGTTCCACCGTGGGAAGGAAGCTTCAGTGCAGGACTCCATGCCCAGGGTCAAAAAGACTGGCCGATGGTCACTTCCACCTAGCTGTTCTCCGACCTCTCTGCTGGTTAGCTGGTGCATGTCTTCCGTGCAGAAGGCTAGGTCAGGAGTTGATGTAGTGTGCCATCTTCTGGAGTAGAATGTAGGGCAGTCAAAGGGACTGTTCAAAAGGATGAGACCTTTGTCGTCCTGCCAGTTCTCCACCTCTTCTCCTCTCCGATCCAGGTGGTCATATCCCCAACTCTGTGAATGACTGTTGAAGTCACCCACCACGATGAAGTTGGAGGCCTTTGCGGGGATCGTGTCAAGGGCGAGGTGTCTATCATTGGGGCAGTAGAAGTTGACAAGATGGAATTCTGATGTCTTCGTCTGGATTCGAATCACCTGATATTCGGAGTCCTCCATGTGCGTTTCTATCAAACAGGCATTGATGTTGTTCCTGATGAGGGTCAGGATTCCTCCTTTGCTTCGGTCTGTTCTGTCGGACCTAAGGCATTGGTAGCCTCTCACTTTGAAGGACTTTTGGGGTGTCAGGTGCGTCTCCTGAATACAGCAGATGTTGATGTTCTTCTCATGCAGGATATGCTCCAACTCTGTCTTCTTGTTCAGGATACTTTCTGCGTTCCAGTGCATGACCTGAAAAGGTCGCTGCTGACTGGGTTTCTTCCTGGTTGTGGTGGTGCCAGTCACTTTCCTCCCGCGTCCCCTGGTGTGACAAGACGGACGGGAGGGACCTCCAGTAGTTGGGGCTGGGTCCCTTTGAGGCATGGGACCCGACGCTGCTCCACCCTGGGGGGTCCTCAATGGGCGAGCGCCATTTCCATCTGTGCTGGTTGATTGTGTCATCATTTGCGTAAGTGCGTGTACCCATGGTTTGTTAGAATGCGCCGTGCGGCCCGGGTCCTCCGTCTTCAGCATTCGGGGTTTTCTGTCGGGGTTACCTCACCCTTAGCTCATGGCCCGTACGTCCTACCCTGAGAGCACAGGGGGGAGGATTTTCCGGGATCCCACCCGGAGCCAGTTTGGTCCGCGGCCGCAAGCGGCTGATCTCCATATCTGAAGACCGTTCCCCTATCCGCCACCCGGGGACGCGCTGGGTTGGGGGTGGTCGCCCCACTGAAAATCCCACACTGGGTTAAGAAAGATCAGCCTGTCCCAGTTTTTTCTCCATAATTAACCCTTTCTTGTTTCTGACTTTCTTTGTTTCAGTGCTGGCTAAGGACAAGAAAGGCGTAATGAGTTCAGCGCCAGAGATATTCCACCTGATGCTGAAGAAGTTTGGCATTGAGTCGGCCATTCTTATGCTGATCAGACTCATGGACAGGTCTCCAACATAAAGAGCTGTCTGCTGCAATGTTCATCAGTGTGTGTGTGTCAGTGTCAGTGTACATGATTTTATTGTGTGTGTGTGTGTGTGTGTGTGTGTGTGTGTGTGTGTGTGTGTGTGCGTGTGTGTGAGGTGCATGTATTTCTTGTGTTGTGTGTGTGCTGGCATATATCTGTTTGGGCATGCTCTCAATTTTGTTGTTTCATTTTGATGTATGTGGCTGATTTAAGATATGTAAGTGTTGAAGGTTGACATGTTCTCACAGCTTGACTATTATCAGGGCTCCCGACAGGCCTAGAGGGTCCCAGGACCCCCACTTTCAGTTTCTAGAGGGTCCATGGACCCCCACTGCAGAATTGTAGAGGGTCCCAAGGGTCCAAAAGCCGAAAATTCCGGTTGTACTCATATAACATTGTGGTCACGCATAGGTTACTGTGAAGTGTCTTTATCATTGACATATATTCTAAGAGGACATGACACACACACACACACACACTCACACGTACATTTGCATCGGTTTCAACCTCCTTTCCGATTTTCTTTGCGTAAAATTGACATCGCTGCTTGCAAAATCTGAAAGCTGTACCTCAAGTACGTAGTAGCTGACGATTGTAGTCTGAAAATAGTATCTACGGTACGCACGATCAAGGAAATTTAGTGCGTCCCAGGACCCCCTCTTTGAAATTTTAGTGCGTACCGGGACACCCTCCACACATTTCTAGTACGTGTTTTCGGCTTCTAGTACGTAAAGGACGCAAGGACGTGCTCTATGGGGAGCCCTGATTATGCTGCTTTATATTATCAATGGCTTCTCTGTCATATATATTTTTAACTATTTTGTTCATGAGTTGCACACTAATAACGTGCAGAAAGAATGTTTTTAGTTTGCTTTCTGCTGGAGTCCTAGTAGGTTTCTCTTATAAATTATGACTTGTATTTCATTTCATTTGATTGTATTTTATGTAAAAAAATGGGGCGGGGATGTAGCTCAGTCGGTAGCGCGCTGGATTTGTATCCAGTTGGCCGCTGTCAGCGTGAGTTCGTCCCCACGTTCGGCGAGAGATTTATTTCTCAGAGTCAACTTTGTGTGCAGACTCTCCTCGGTGTCCGAACACCCCCGTGTGTACACGCAAGCACAAGACCAAGTGCGCACGAAAAAGATCCTGTAATCCATGTCAGAGTTCGGTGGGTTATAGAAACACGAAAATACCCAGCATGCTTCCTCCGAAAGCGGCGTATGGCTGCCTAAATGGCGGGGTAAAAACGGTCATACACGTAAAAGCCGTGGGAGTTTCAGCCCATGAACGAACAAAAAACAAAAAATGTACAAAAATATGATTGTATTTTGCATGAATAAAGTATAGAAGGCGAAAAGAGGCTGATTTGCTGTAATACAGTATGTACGTATGCTACTTTTAAAAAGATGTTCTGTTTTATGCATGTAAAATTATACTGGTGTTTTTAATACAGTGAAAAGATTGATGCTGTTTGTGTGGCTGTGAGTGTAGTATCTTATGTGTGCAAAAGTATGATTGTATTGTGGATCAAGTAAACAGAGGCTTGCTGTTTGTGTTATGGGTGGGATTCTTCCGGTATAAGCTGGAAATCCGGATTCGTAATGTCTGGTGGCGTGTTTTTGTTTGTTAATTATACAAATCCTTCAGCGTCTGGAGGACTCGTGACATTTTTCAGTCCCACTCATGGTTATTTTGTTTCCCGGCCCTTTGAAAAAAAAAATGTACTGGATTTTGTTTGTAGAATCAATATGGCATTTTGAATAAACAGTGCACACGTGAAGAGCTTCGTTGTCAGTGGGTTTTTTCCTGTGTGTTTGGGGTAGGGATGATTGAATGGTAATGATGTTTTTGTGGTTCATGTGGTGTTGTGAGTCCAGTAGTTAATTTGCTACTTTAACAACTGCTCTGGATCTGGATCTGGATCTTTTACGTTGCAGGAACCACTGTTGGTCATATTCGCAACGGATGCGGGAGAGCGCATAATAATAATAATTTAGAATACAATAAAAGTCCTGACTTTAGTGGGACAAGTCATATGTACAGGCTGTCGCTTCAATGTCTTTCCCACTCTTAGTGACTTGTTAAAATGATAAAACTACTGGGCTCTGTAGGTGATCAGTGTTGGGGCAGCCCTGATGACGGCAGTCTCAGCGCTGAAAATGCTGCCCTGAAGACCCGGGCCTGCACAAATGTTTCACCCTTGCAACAATATTTGAATGTTAGAGGGGAAATCCACTGTCACTGAAAGATCAGTGGTTGCAATCTATAGCAAAGCCAAGGGAGGCTATCGGCTTCTCTTCCAAGGGACGTAACCTTTACTTCACAGCCTCGGTTTCAATCATAACATTGAGTTACAAAATGGCGTCCGCCTTATCCGAAGAGGAATTTCATCGGATGCAGGTTTGCATTATTTTACTTTTCCTGTAACTTTACAAAAAATATAAACAATGTTGAATTGTTTTGAACTGATTTATTTGTTGCACTTCGTGAAAAGAGTTGCAGATAGTGAACTGAAGCTTGAAAAGGAAGCAAAGTGGAAGTGTTCGCAGTCACATGCTGTCTGCTAGCGTTGGTTGTTTACGAACAACACCCCCTCCCACAGACTTTTCTCTTCTCCGTTGAACGATATGGAACTCACTGGTGGTGGTGTCAGAGAGATTTCAGCATTCTTGAATCAGAACCCAGCTGTTTTGTGTATTTCTGTTGTAAAGAGATCCCACGAGTTTAACTGTGCACAGAAAAACTATACCTCAATGACTCATTGAGTCATTCTCAGTTAATTGTTATCAAACAAGGACGTAAAGTGTTCTGCTTCGAAGACTTCAGCATTCAATAAGTAAGAGAGTGGGTCTTCTGCATTTTCTTTCTTTAAAATGTTTTATTCAGGCCAATTGTTTACATGTTGTCATGATTTATATGCCAGGCAGTTTTCTCATTCTATTCATTTTCCATTGCATTTGGATCCTTAGCTTATTATGACTAGAAGCATGTAATATTTAGAATATGCCAACGTTATCTGGCATCCGTATCTAAAGCATCAATCAGCCGCCCTTGAAAGGGTGCAAAGGAGAGCGACAAAACTGGTTAAGGCCTTGAAAAACATGACATATGTTGAAAGACTACGGGTACTCAATCTCCCGACCCTTAAATCGAGAAGACTCAAAGGCGACCTGGTACAGACCTATAAAATCTTACAGGGTATTGATAATGTCAAAGTCGAGTATTTTTTCAAGAAGTCTACCACTGATGTAACGAGGAAAAATACGGACAAAATCTTTATTGAATTTAGTAAAACTAATATCAGGAAACATTCCTTTTCTAACGAGTTACACCATCATGGAACACACTGTCTGATGTTGTTAAAAATGCACAAACTATTAAAACTTTCAAAAATCTGCTGGACATACAAAAACTTATGACTGAGTCACTTTATTTGTACGATAGTTGATATTGAGTAAATACGACTTTGAGCATGTTAATACGATTGACCTGCAACAAATTTGATAATGAGATGGGACGAGAAAAAAGCCGTGAGGCTTATGGATACCAATCCAGCCCCTAACCACTACTACTACTACTACTTAACTAATATGTACTTCTGTGGCCTATTCCTATTTCACATTTTAAGAAGTCATACGTCACTAAGGCTGATGGGGTCTATGTCGACGAAAAGAGTGGGATTCCCTGTAGGTGGAGCTCCTGTAGGGGGATTCCCTGTATACAGGGAATACCACAAGGTGTAGTTCCTGTAGAGTTTCGCTGATATCGCTAAAAGTCGCGTGATGCTTAGCGACATCGCTAGAATTTGATGTTTTTCGATCTTTTTGATATTTCTTAGTAATTCGAGTATGGTTTACAAGTTTTATTGAAAAACTCCACCCTGTGGCATTCCCTGTATACAAGAAACCCCCAACAGGAACTCCACCTACAGGGAATCCCACTCTTTTGGTCGACATAGATCCCATCAGCGTCACTAAGGTGAAATGTCCTTATTGATCGATTCAGGCCATACGGAATTTGCTGCTTCAAGTTATTTAATTTGCAATACATATTTGACTGTATGGAGTGGTTCTGGAACCAACGCTTTAGTCAGTCACTCATGATACATGTTATTGTCGAGATACAAGGTTTTTTTTACCTTTATATGTATGCATCACTGCATGGGGTTCGTGACTGCAGGCTGCACTTGCAAACATTTTTAGAGTAGTCAGCAGTGTTGTTTGTTGATATGGAATTCATAGAACAATAGATCTATGTTAATCTTGTTGGTTGGACTTATTTTAGCTTCAGCTGCTGGAACTGCGAACAACCAATTATGAACTGGAGGGAAAGTGCAGAAAGCTGGAAAGAGGTAAGAATTCTTTCCTACTCTTACTTCCCTGTTTGATTGAATGCATTGAAAAGGATCATTAAGATACGTACATTTTTAAAGATGGTGTTGCAACACACTGTAATAGTCTCCTGTCCGCCCAGCGACCTTCCCCTTGACCCTGCTTGTGACCTCGATGTTTTTTGCCCCCGCAAGGGGTACGGTACTCTCTAAGCACCCAAAACCTCAAAGAGAGATAACTGGCGGAAACCTTCCTATTGTAGTCTCCTGTATGACGGCTTACTAGTGCCAAAACCTCATAATTGTAATTATCAAGGGAAAATTAGTAATTTTCCCTTGATAATTACCATTTTCACGTGTTAATTACTAATTTGTCCGGAAAAATTACTAACTTTCACCTGTTAATTACTCATTTTTAGTTTTGGCTCACTTCCTGACGGATTGCTAGTGCCGAAACTAAAAATTAGTAATTTTCCCGTGAAAATTAGTAACTAACAGATGAAATCAGTAACTGACAGCGTTGATTAGTAATTATCAAGTGATAATGGGTAACACCAGGTTTTGGCACTAGTAAGCCGTCATACTCCTGTCCGCCCAGCCGACCTTCCCCTTGACCCTGCTTGTGACCTCGATGTTTTTTGCCCCCACAAGGGGCACGCACCCAAAACCTCAGAGAGATACTGGCGGAAACCTTCCTATTCACTGAAGTGGTTCTGGCTAAATGAAATACATACATGTACAACTGACAGCTGATGGTGAACATTATGAAATATATTCATTGTCACTGCTTTGCTTAAACTTTTGCTTATAGTTGAGTGTGTCTTCATGAACTTTTATGAAACAAGTTATTTTTCTTTGCTGTTTCTTTTGTACTCATAATAGGGTTATGTTCATTTTCAAGACCTGTATTTTAAGTGTCTAATTTAACTGGCACAGTAACAGAAATGGTTTTATGAACAAGTCATAAACTGACATATATATATAATATGGAAAATTAAAGGACCAGATTCTTCAGCTACAAGTAGTGCAAGCTGTTCTCTGTTCCTTGAAAGAGAAACAATAAAAATCTTAATCAAAAGATTTGCGTTCTCTATTTCTGAAAATGGACATACATACTGATCAATAAGTAAGATTTAAATGAGAAAGAAATATAAGCTGTTTTGGACTGCAAGTCCACATGATTCAAAGGCACTGTCCTTCCCATGTAAAAATAATTCAACATCTCAGACTGGTTGACTTGTTTGAAATACAATGTACATGTTTAATTACAAGTATAAGTCTAGGAGTAGGAGTGCTTTGAGTGGAAGAGTTTGCCTTTGGGCAACACTTTTAGTAATCAAAGGAGTGAGAAATCTTAATTGCTTTGCTTACTAATGAATGATTAGTTACACCCACTCATCGAATGTTCCCAATGGGTGAAAAGGTGTCATAAAACTGTACGACAAGTGTAAAATAGTCGCCTGAATCAGGGATGTTCCTTGGATTTTGTCCTTATAGGACAAATGTCCTAGCCTTGCTGAAAGTATAGGACATTTGTCCTGAACTGTAAAAAACAATCGGTCATTTCACGTGGAAAGAAATAAGCCATCCACATCCTCCTTTGGTACACACACACTGTGACACACACCAGAGAGAGAAATATATTGTAATTGTATTCCAAACTTGCCTTCTTCTACTTCTTGTGTGTGTGTGTGTCTTTGTGTGTGTGTGGTGTGTGTGTGTGTGTGTGTGTGGTGTGTGTGTGTGTGTGTGTGTGTTTTTGTGCGTGCTTGTGTGTGTGTGTGTGTGTGTGTGTGTGTGTGTGTGAGTGTGTGTTTAACAGAAAGCAAAAGATCTCAGGTAAAGAAGAAGTCAAGGTCAAAAATTAAATTGAGTACATACCAATTTACTGGAACTTATATTAGGGAAATATGCCAAAATGAACCTGGAATCAGCACTCTCTTACACACATCATACTAAAACAAAGCAAAGACACATGAAACACAAATTAAATCAAAACAGCATATAGCTGAAAACGTTCATTGTTGTCTTTTGCTGAAATGCACACTGTGCAAAACATCAGTTTTCTCTCGCCATCGAAATTTAGCCATGGATAAAGTTTAAGCCATGAAGGCACAAACGTCCGTGGTGGTGTCGTCGCCGTTTTCGTACTCATAGTCACAGTGGGTCCGGTCACAGTCACACTTGACGACTGATCATGATCTGACTGTCGATAACACAGCTTGGGTTGGTCCTTGTCCGGTTTCAATTTCTTCGCAGGCGGCATGATTGCATTCGCAGTATACAACCGGAAGTTGAACTTTCGGAAATTCTTAAACTGCGCGGTCTTCAAACGGCGAAGTTACTAAACCAAACAACAGAAGACGTTGCCGATTCGGAGATTAGGAGACGTATCATCTGATGCCTGATCTAAATAAACGGATCAATGTTGCCATGTCCGACGTGGCAATAAAACGATCGGTCAGTGTCCGTCTCTGACATAAACTTATCGGACATTTGTCCGCCAGAGACACAAGGTACCGGTCATTAGACCAAGGTATCCGGCCCAGGGCCGAGGGCCGACCCCTGGGAACATCACTGCTTAATGTGTGTGTGTAAATGTAGGTCTCATCACTGCAAATATTGCTAACTTTTAATTTTTCCCATTTTTTATTTGCAGAGGTGTCAGATTCTGCATCCAGAATTGAATCTAAGGACAAAGAACTTGCTAAAGCGAATAAGGTGAATATTTCTTTTTTCTGAATCATCTGATATCCATTTTCAAAGTTATTGGGTGTGATGTGTGTGAGAAAGAGAGTCGTGTGTGTTTAAGTATTTGTATGTGTATTTTGTATGTTGGCATATGAATTGGTGTAACTTTAAGCAACGTTTATATACTTGAACTGCTAGGCAAGATGATAATCTTGGCGTTGGGAAAAAATTGAAGTTTAGTTGAGAATGATTTCTGAAGTTCATCTCAAGCAAGAACATCACATGTGAATGAGAATTACAGTTCAAATTAAAGAGCTATTATTTGCAGGTGTACACTTACGTCTGGTATTAAGAACCCAAAATGTACAGGATTAATGTATGGAACTGATTTAATTTAGAAGGTGGTTAGTTCTGTTTATTACCAGCTTGTGTATATTTTTAACATGACATTTCTTTCTGTCTTGTTGTTTAGGCTATCAGCAAAAGCAAGAAAGCAAAGGTAAATGATTCGTTATGTTTGATTCTTAATTTTGAAAGTTGCTAATATTTTGCTTACTATTAATATTATGTTTGCTTTACAATGAGTTCTTTTGAATCACTGCATGTCTTTGTGGTTTTTATAATCGCATAGCACATCAGTGATGAACTCTTTGGTTCATGCTCTTAGATCAAAGCATTAACAGTGCAGGCAATTGATCAAGGGAGTGTTTGTTTTGTCAAGCTGTTGTATTTGGACTTTGTCAATAAAAATGCACAGTTGCATGGCTTAGAAGCAGGTAATACGAAGTAATAAAATTGACGTTATTATAAGTTTACAGCAGTACCTTTGGACAAATTGAAAGTGTCCCTTTATTTCAGGTGTCCTTTTTTGACAGGTATACCTTGGTGAAGTTAATAAACCCTATGGACAAGATGGGGTGTCCTTTTTTAAAGAGGTTTCCTTCCTTTGATGCACGTTTTCCATTTTGCTCGACATTAACATTTTTGTGGGGCTGTGGAAACTGTCTTCTTTTCTGTTTTCATTCAGAGATTTACTTTTTGTTTGATCACTTTTTCAAAGTGCATACATGATACTTAACACCGGTAGCCTTGGAATCCAAGAAAGTTGTGACAGGGTGACGCAGTAGTCCCCCTTTGCAACAGGCAGTTGCTCTGCATTGATGGAGTTGTTTTCCTGCCAAAGCGTGAGCTATTTATAGAAGCTGGACGTTTTTGGTACGTTGAAAGACAGCACACCAGTGAGATTGAGAGTAGCTGTTTGTGATTGGGCCTGGCTGCTGTTGTCGCCTGGTACGCTCTTGGGGACCTGTGTGTACCAATGGCAGTCTTTATAGGGCTATTAAATTAGCTCTTAAATTCTCAACCCTGTTTGGCTGGCTTTGCCTCCAGAGGTGATTGTTGTGCTTCGTGCACTCCGTTACAATATTTCATGATATTTTCATTGGAACATTCTGCTTCGTTCGTTGTCTTGCCAGGAGACGGAGCTGCTGATCCAGGAGAACGACTCGTTCCTGAGAAAGCTGCTCAGTCAGGAGGAGGAGTTCAGGCTTCAGAACCAGACGCTCATGACAGAGCTGTCCTCGGTAACTTTCTTCTTCTATTTTTCTTTCTTTCTTTCTTTCTTTCTTTCTTTCTTTTTTTCTTTCTCACTCTCTCCCTCTCTCCCTTTGCTATTTCCCTCGTAATAATCTTTCTGGATGTGAATTTTAAGATAAGAAAAGATGGGATGTGGGTTGGTTCACTGAAGTTCATTAGCATTTCCTGTTCATGTTTATAACATTTGTCAGGATTCAGGTTTTAAAATTACTTGTGTGGATTCAGGTTTTAGAAATGACATGTGCTGTCGATAATGTATGGTGGGTATGTTTGTGAGTGCTTTAAGATGTACATTTTATGAATTAACGTTCTTTTTTTCCCTCCAAACTTGCAGCTTGTGGCTGACAACGAGGAGCTGAAGAAGCGGTGTGAAGAGCTGGAGGAAGGCAGAGAGAAGAGCCCCACGTACCAGAGGGAAGCCTCACCTGAGACAGAGGACCAGGTGCTACATCTTCAGGCCCAGAATGCTGCCTTGCAGAAAAACCTGGCAGGTCAGTTTCATTGTGTGTGATCAGAGAAGTGAGTGGGGTTTCTAAAATTGTACAAATTATTAGTATTTGCACATTACGAATTTGAAATCATCTTTTTTGATTTTGTTCATAGGATGAGCGATTCCTTTGAAATTATAATAAATTATGTAATTTAATCACACATTCTTACTCCAATTCTTATGAATGCATTGACTTTAGTCCCACATGCTAGATGTCGAAAAAAACCTCTCAAATTACCTGCCCTTAGTAGGGTGGTAACCAAGCTAAAAGCGACGCCATAGCCGTTGCTATGGCCTGACCTTGCTCGGTTACCCATAACACCCTGCGCACCACGTGAGCGCCAGCATCCGTAATGATCATTCTCGACTTTCGACAACACACGGTGGACGTGTCCGAATTTCGCTCTCACTTTTGGCCTTCACATGCCTGCTTGTCCGTGAGACTAGCCGGTTTCCTGTGGGTCTACCTGTCCGTCTACCTTTTGTTGAGATTCGGATTTTCTAACTGTCTGGTTAGACTTTTTTAATCCATTTTTTGACGTTACTGTCTTTTGGAACCACGAGCTTTAGCTCAGGTTCTTATGTCTTTACAATGGAGCGAAAGAGACATCTTTTATTTGTCTCTCTCTCTAGGGGCTCTGCTACATTTATTGCCGTGTTGCGTTCTGGTCGCCTAGGCGAAGCTTTGCAAACGGCTTACTGGAGGTCAGATGATGTGTTCATCGGTTTCTATCTTTGGGATTTCTCCTGCACGCGGCTAGACGGCTCCAGTTCATTGCTGGTTTTAGTTGCTGCAGGGCAGGTTCTTACAAGGACATAAGTAGGTTCCCTCCACCTTTAGGGGGAATCTGCATTCATAAGAATTGGAGTAAGAATATGTGATTAAATCGAAAATTTTTATTAAATTTTGATTTAATATAATATACTTACCCAATTCTTATAGTTAATACCCTCCCATCCGTCCCCGCTGGATTATGTCCTTGGGGTGTTTGTTTGATTAATAGTCTCGAATGATCATTACGGATGCTGGCGCTCACGTGGTGCGCAGGGTGTTATGGGTAACCGAGCAAGGTCAGGCCATAGCAACGGCTATGGCGTCGCTTTTAGCTTGGTTACCACCCTACTAAGGGCAGGTAATTTGAGAGGTTTTTTTCGACATCTAGCATGTGGGACTAAAGTCAATGCATTCATAAGAATTGGGTAAGTATATTATATTAAATCAAAATTTAATAAAAATTTTCGAATACCCTTTTCATGTTTTTTTAGCTTGTAACGCCTACCAACTATCTTGTTTCTGTGGTATTATTGTTGTGAGTATGTGTGTGTGTGTGTATTTGAGTTCCCACGTATCGTTCTTCAGTTGAGTGGTTAATCCTAAAGTTACTGAAATCTCATCATACCAATGTGATGTTTCGTTTGCAGCATCACAGGAAAAGTATGAGAAAGAAGTGACCGGCTTGCGAGAGCGACTGCAGCTGAAGTCAGATGTACCGGGGGAGAAAGGTCGGCAGTCACCTGCGGGTAGTGAAGATGCCAGGTAGGTCATGGAACAACTTGATGATGATGGTTGTCAGTTGTTGCTGTTGTTGTGGATGGTGGCACAAAATACCTGAGTCACCTGCTAGAAGGAAAGGTGCAGGGGTTGAGTGTGACAATGTTGTTTGCAAGTCTTGTACTGTTGTTGTGGATGGTGGCACAAAATACCTGAGTCACCTGCTAGAAGGACAGGTGCAGGGGTTGAGTGTGACAATGTTGTTTGCAAGTCTTGTACTGTTGTTGTGGATGGTGGCACAAAATACCTGAGTCACCTGCTAGAAGGAAAGGTGCAGGGGTTGAGTGTGACAATGTTGTTTGCAAGTCTTGTACTGTTGATACATGAGGAGAGAGCTGAATTGTGTAACTGCATCTGGTGTATGGTTTGTTTGGCTTGAAGGCACAGTGGAACTCCCCTTTTAACACCTCCAAAGATCTCAGATGCTGCCCTACATGCCAACTGGCATAATGGGCAGTTAGTTAGTAAGTAAGTAAGTAAGTAAGTAAGTAAGTAAGTAGAGATGGGAGAAAACCAGGTCTTAGAAAGGAGAGAATCTTAAATGGGGGTACATTTTACACAGGCTATGCATTGAAAATCTGATAACAACACGATCTGAATAGGGAGGGATCTTAGATTGGGAGGAAGGAGGGGGGTCTGAAAAGGGGTGATCCACTGTAGTGTAACAGCTTGATTGCAAGGAAGGTGATTGTAGTACCAATGAAAATAATGGGCACGTCTCCACGGCGACGGCAAGGTCTGGTTTGACGGTGTGACAAGTGTGAACACCAACATGAAGAAGAAGGAAATGTATATCTGCAAGAAACTTCAATGCAAGATATTGGTATTCTTGACTCAAATGTCGCATTGTTCTGGCAGCGATTTTGAACAATTTTTTTTCATGAGTATTCCCTTGTTTGATGCAATGTAAAACCATTGACTTCACTATCCGTTGAACTTGTCTCACAATGTGATTGTTTACAGGTGCAAAGTTCTGAGAAAGAAAATGTGAACAATTAATAAAAGTGTTGTTTTGTTTTATTTCAGTGAAGACAGAAGAGAAGTGGAAGGTCAAGCTGACATTGATGCTCAAACAACAGGTATGAACAAAAGTATGGTCATTTTAAATGAAATCCCTGTGTGCGTGTGTGTGTGTGTGTGAGAGAGAGAGAGAGAGTGAAGAGAATTTAGTGTGTGCATATGTGTTTGTGTGCAAAAGATAGACAAACACATGATGCTTTGATAATATTAATCTTGAATTTTACAGCAAAGGCTAAGACAGTTTTAAACTGTCTATAAAGGAACAGATTGATAGGATTGCCATCAAATATTTGTTCTGCCAGTCTCAGTACTAAATGCTTGTGTTCAAAATAAATGATGTAGACATGGATACAACAAAATAATACATGTATTGAGTAATATTACTAGGTTTGCTATGTGCACAAATCTGTTTTTGTTTGTTTGACTTTGAATAGCCTTTATCACCATGTAAGATGGGGTATTTTTGTTTGTTTGACTTTGAATAGCCTTTATCACCATATAAGATGGGGTATTTTTGTTTGTTTGACTTTGAATAGCCTTTATCACCATGTAAGATGGGGTATTTTTGTTTGTTTGACTTTGAATAGCCTTTATCACCATGTAAGATGGGGTATTTTTGTTTGCTTCACTTTGAATAGCCTTTATCACCATATAAGATGGGGTATTTTTGTTTGTTTGACTTTGAATAGCCTTTATCACCATGTAAGATGGGGTATTTTTGTTTGTTTGACTTTGAATAGCCTTTATCACCATGTAAGATGGGGTATTTTTGTTTGTTTGACTTTGAATAGCCTTTATCACCATGTAAGATGGGGTATTTTTGTTTGTTTGACTTTGAATAGCCTTTATCACCATGTAAGATGGGGTATTTTTGTTTGTTTGACTTTGAATAGCCTTTATCACCATGTAAGATGGGGTATTTTTGTTTACAGCTACAGACAACAGCCTGGCTCAATCCCAGAAAAAGTTGGAAGAGCTGATTGAAAAAGTTAATGGTATGGAATTTGTGTGTGTATATATATATATATATATGTGTATGTCCATGTCTGTCTCTCTGTCTGTATGTCTCTCTGTCCGTTTGTCTGTCCGTCTGACTGACTAAATGACTGTTTGTCTGTCTGTCTGTCTCTGTCTCTCTCTGTGTCTGTTTGTCTGTCCGTCTGACTGACTAAATGACTGTCTGTCTCTGTCTCTCTCTCTTACTCTCTCTCTCTCTATCTGTAAGTGTGAACATTTGTTGTTTAGAATGCCATTTTATGAGTTATTGTTTCAACAAGTTATGTTCTCAAATATTTTCTGTGAGACATTTATAGCTACTATTGTTGTGTTGGATACGTCGACGGGCGCAGGGGCGTGGTGGTAAGACGTCGGCCTCCTAATCGGGAGGTCGTGAGTTCGAATCCCGGTCGCTGCCGCCTGGTGGGTTAAGAGTGGAGATTTTTCCGATCTCCCAGGTCAACTTATGTGCAGACCTGATAGTGATTTAACCCCCTTCGTGTGTGCACGCAAGCACAAGACAAAGTGCGCACGGAAAAGATCCTGTAATCCATGTCAGAGTTCGGTGGGTTATGGAAACACGAAAATACCCAGCATGCCTACCGTACTTTCCGGGTCATAAGGCGCGACTTTTTTCCTCGAGTTTGACCCCTGCGTCTTGTATAACGAAGCGCCTAATCCGTGTATGAAATACGAAAAAAATCAAAGAGACCGCCTGAGTACCAGTCAAACAACTTGTGATAATGCATGTTTCAGCTACTAGGTACTACCCTGGCCAAGTTTCCTCTCAAGACATCAAAGAGACCGCCCCATAGGTTAACCTTTTAACTACCATACCGCCCGATACCGCCCGTCTTCCGCCATTGCCGCCATTCCCATACCGCCCGATACCGCCCCTCGCCGGTGTAGCGTCTGTTTCGGTTGTTTGCGGTTGTTGTGCGCGAGCAGTAGTAATAAGACGGTTGCAAATGCATTGTGGGATTGTCTCACTTCCGCCTTGTTTTTTCCCCATGTGCTTTCGATCTCTGTGAGAGTTACAATCGATCTTTTTTCACCAAATTTGTTGGGCGCTTGGTGCCGACATGACAGTGATCCTGATTTCATGACTATGCTGGATTATCTCCACGAAAATAGACATCAATTAGAAGATTCTGGCTTCGACATCAGCATTTCTGTGAACACTGCTGATCTGACCTACTTTGATTGTTCAATGAATATCAACAAGTGACAGCGAAACGGATGATATACCGGAGCAACAAGTAAGCGTAATTTTTCAACTTTATTGACAGGTCAACAGGTAGATAAATCATGATAACACTGCGACATACATACCACCAAGAAGAAGAACACATACTCTTTGAAGTTTGATCCCTATCCAATAACATACCAATTTTTTTTATCAATCTGACAAAGAGAAACTGAGTAATAATAATTTAAACACGCATACCCGTTTTTGACCGTCTCTGCTCAAAATAACTTGGGAGCTGAGGGAGTCTACACAACAATAAACTTGGTAGTTAAAAGGTTAAACTCGGTCCCGGGGGCAGGAAGTGTTTCCTCTCTCATATGAAAGGGGAACCACCTCTCATAGCAAAAACTGGGTCATTGACCCCTGGGAAGAAGGTCAGTGTCTAAACAAGGCAACCCAGCTATCACAATGGACCTGCCTTTGATCTCGCCGCACACACAGAGCACACATATTTCCACTCTGTATTCTTCCTTTGATGTGCGGCTTATTTTCATTCTTCGACCGTTTGTTACCGGTATACTTTTTTAATTTTGGTGCGCCCTATCGGCCCCCTGCGCCCAATGGGTGACTGGATTACAATTTTGTTTAAAAAGAAGGGGGTGCGCCTTATGCGCTGTAGCGCCTTGTAACCCGGAAAATACGGTACTCAACGAAAGCGAAGTGAAGCTGACTATGCTCTCAGAGTATAGTGTGGGGAACCCAAATGGGCAAACGAGCTCACACGTAACCAGACAATTCTGGAACGCTGAAGAAGAAGAAGAAGAAGTTGGATACGTCGTCTCTGCAGATAAGACCGAAAGCCATAGCAGAGCGTGACGCTGACTGTTTTACTCATCAGTATAAAAGTTAAAAGATTCTTGAAATGTCAAGAGCTGATTGTATGTGTTGCAGATCTTCAGCTTAACCTGGATACTGAGGGTGAGGAGAAGAGACTGTTGAAAGAGCAGCTGGTGAGTATTAAGTTATTGCTTGTAACAGAGATAAAAAAAAAGACATAACATTTAATTACAACCACGTACAATACACAGGAAGGTTGCTTGGCTTGAGTACAGTCAATACATTCAAACACATCAAAATACAGAGTGCTCACTGAAACGCATAGACTCAAATGCACGCACGCACTCATGCATGCACGCATGCCCACACGCACACATATACACACACACACACACACACACATACACACACACACACACACACATACACACACACACACACACACACATGCACACACACACACACACACACACACACACACACACACACACACACACACAAAGAGAGAACGAGAGGGAGATCGATCGAGACCATACTTGTGTTTGTTTGTATGAAGGAGAAACAAAATATATTCCAGAAAATTATGAATTGTACAAATTCATTGTTTTGATTTTACCTCCTTTCTTTTTCCAGAAAAAGTCTAAAGAACAAATGAGCAGTCTGGAAGAGGAAGTTGAGAAGGTAAGACATGTTTGGTTTCCTTGGCGATGTTAAACACACTACAGTGGAACCCCATTTTAAGACTCCCTCCTTTTTGAGACCTTGTTTTCTCAGACTTTCTGTTCATAACCTCTGTAAAATTACCCCCATTTTAAGCCTACTGTCAATATAACACTTACCTCGACAGTACTATTCTTGCACATTATCTATTATAGGCCGAAAAAATTGGACAAAACGCTGAGTGGGTACAATTATCTCCCATAACCATGCGCCACCGTGGATCCCAAGCACTGTCCGAGTGCTTCCCCCTTACAGGATGTAGGTGGCGCGTCCTCTTTCTTTTTTCGCGCGTGTCAGACCGGCTGTGTTTCTGCTACGCTCCCGGATTATTTTGGACTAAGAGGCTCCTTTTCTGTGTGGACTATCACCTGTTGGATTATTGTGTGTTATTCCACTTCTGGCTTGAGGCTACGTTGTGTTTCCTTCAACTTGTGCCTCCGTTTTTGTGTGGCGGACTCGGCGTGCCTCCCGTCCTACTTCGTGGTGACCGGTCGTCTGCTTCTCGTTTCGCCGCATTCACTTGAGTATTGACCTAAATTTTCTTTGAATTTTGTTAATTCTCGGTCTTTAAGGGTACGTACAGGGCGAGGTAGGATGTCTCGTCCTGTTTTGGGCTCTGGTTCTACGGAACCAGAGTCTGCCGGGGGCAACCCTTCTCCGGGCGCCCAGCGTCATGTTTTACGCACGGAGAAGGGGATCTTTCGGCGCTCCGACTCTCCCTCCCCAAACGCTTTGCGTTTGCGGCGAGGGAGGGCGGAGAAAGCCTGTTTGAGCAAGCTCAATGCGAGCTTGCTCAAACAGGCTGGGCTTGAGCCTGGGACTTCGGGCGGGGCTGCGCCGTCGAAGGTTCGGGGAAGGTCGAGGGGAAAGAAAAAGCTTCTTTCTCCTTCTCCTTCAGTGGAACAGGCTTCCCCCCCTTCGACGCCGTTGTCCGGTCCTCAGTCTCAGGCTTCAGCTCCTCCCGGTTTCAAGCCTGGGGGGAAGGTTTCCTTCTCCCCCCTGGCTCGAATCCGGGGGCAGGTCGATTCCCAACCCTCTTTGGGGGTTGGTGAATCCGATCTAGGGGCTACTGGAGAGACTCAGGTTTTGACAGCCAACGGCCATACCACGTTGAAAACACCGGTTCTCGTCCGACCACCGAAGTTAAGCAACGTCGGGCCCGGTTAGTACTTGGATGGGTGACCGCCTGGGAACACCGGGTGCAGTTGGCATTAAAATCTTCCTTTTCCGGTGCCTCTCCTGTGCCCTCCTCGGTTTCCACCGCTGTGGAAGCCAGGAGGGACACGGGTCCTCCTCTGAACTCCCTCGCTGGGTCGTCTGCTGCTGTTTTGACAGTAGTTTCGGCCTCCTGGGGGGGGAGATCGGAGGAGATGACGGGGTCTCTGAATTCCCTCCCCGCTGGGGTTGGGATGCGAATTGACCCCGTTCAGGGCGGTCCTGTGGGGGCAGGGGTTTCAGGCTTCGTGCCTACGACCACTGCTACTACGGTTCCCTCTGACGTCCGTGTGACTGGTGGCTGTCCCTCTTGAAACGCTCCGGCCGACTAGTTACTGGACGTGGAGGTGTTCGACAGAACGTGGTACTTCTGTCGAATGGTCAGGGCGACGGGAACATTGTTTCTGTTGCTCAGACCGACACCTCCGACCGGACCGTCTTGACCCCACGCCATTCCTTAGCGTCTGGTGTTCGGGTGACGGATGGTCCGGACCAAGGGTCCGGAACGTTCCAGGCTTACGGGTCGGGATCGAACCGGACCCACGGGTCCCGACTGGACTTGACCTCCGGGTTTGGTCCGGACGGGACCCATGGTACGGGACAGTACCTCTGGCCCTTGACGGACCCCCCGGACCTACGGGTCCGGATGGTACGGTACGGGACCAGTGTTTCGGTCGGGACCGGACCACCCGACCACCTCTGTTGGTCTGGGTGGTCTGGCACCGAACCGGAACACACCGGACCTACGGGTCCGGAGGGTACGGTACCGGACCAGTGGTCCGGTCGGGACCGGACCACTCGACCACCTCTGTTGGTCCGGGTGGTCTGGCACCGAACCGGACCATGCCGGACCTACGGGTCCGGATGGTACGGTATGTCCACGTCCGGACCGAGCCACCCGAACACTTCTGTGGGTACGGATGGTTCGGTACCGAACGGGACCTCCGGATGGTACGGGACCGGACCAAATCTACGGGGTCGGATGGTCCGGTACCGGACCACCCGACCACCTCTGTTGGTCCGGATGGTCTGTCACCGAACCGGACCATACCGGACCACCGGACCTACGGGTCCGGATGGTACGGTAGGTCCACGTCCGGACCGAACACTTCAGTGGGTACGGATGGTTCGGTGCCGTACGGGACCTCCGGATGGTATGGGACCGGACCACAGGACCGGAACACCGGACCACCCTACCGGATCGGTCCGGACCACCCGACCACCTCTGTTGGTCCGGATGGTCTGGCACCGAACCGGACCTACGGGTCCGGATGGTACGGTATGTCCACGTCCGGACCGAGCCGCCCGAACACTTCTGTGGGTACGGGTGGTTCGGTGCCGAACGGGACCTCCGGATGGTGCGGGACCGGACCGGACCTACGGGTCCGGATGGTCCGGTGCTGGACCGGTGGTCCGGTCCGGACCGGACCACCCGACCACCTCTGTTGGTCCGGATGGTCTGGCACCGAACCGGACCATACCGGACTTACGGGTCCGGATGGTACGGTGTGTCCACGTCCGGACCGAGCCACCCGAACACTTCTGTGGGTACGGATGGTTCGGTACCGAACGGGACCTCCGGATGGTACGGGACCGGACCGGAACACCGGACCGGAACACCGGACCACCCTACCGGACCGGTCCGGACCACCTCTGTTGGATGGTACGGTACGTCCACGCCCGGACCGAACCACCCGAACACTTCTGTGCGTACGGATGGTTCGGTGCCGAACAGGACCTCCGGATGGTACCGGACCTACGGGTCCGGACCTACGGGTCCGGATGGTCCGGTGCGGGACCACCCGACCACCTCTGTTGGTCTGGATGGTCTGGCACCGAACCGGACCATACCGGACCACCGGACCTACGGGTCCGGATGGTACGGTATGTCCACGTCCGGACCTAACCACCCGAACACTTCTGTGGGTACGATGGTTCGGTGCTGAACGGGACCTCCGGATGGTACGGCACCGGACCGGACCACCCTACCGGACCGGATCGGCACCCCCGACCGGACCGGACCATTTCTTTTCTGATCAGACCCGATGGGTTCCTGTTCAGTCTATAAATGGCGGGGGGTTCGTTGGCTGGGCTGACCCAACAGTCGCAGGGTTGTTGTTTTTCTCCCCCTTCGGCTGCTGGAGACGTTTCGTCTTTGGGGCAGGGGTCTTCGCGGCCTCTTGCTTCTGTGGGCGTTTCTTCACAGCCTGCTTCATCGCTTTCGGCTCTTCCCCCTCAAGCTCCCTACACTCCTGCTTTTGAGGAGTTGTCGGGAAGTGAAGAGGAGAGTGAGTCGGAGGACGATAGGGAGGAGGATCAGGGTCGCCCTGAGGTTAACACTGAACCTCTACCCTTGCCGGTTTCTGATGGAACTTCCGAAGCTATGCTTCGTACTTTCCAACAGTACATGACAGACATCACGCGGCGTCTTGACGTCACGGGTGCCTCTCTTAAGCGTCTGTCGTCTAGTGTTGACACACAGGACGTGGACCCGGGGTCTGAGGACGAGAGGCAGGAGGCTCGTCCTCGCACAGCTAGAAGGACGTTTGAACAGTTTCAGGACGTCCTTCCCTGAGACGCCCTCTCGTCCTTTGAGTCCGCTTCGGCCCGGGCGCGGGAGGCTCACGCCGCGTCTGCCGGCGGCTCGTTTTATGAACGATCCGGCCGCCGGCAATTCGCGTTCCACCCTAGTCTAAGTGCCACGGTGGAAGCGGCAGCACATCGCCTGAGGAGTACAGATTCACGTGCAAACGCGACCTATGTTCCTCGGGAGGACGCGGGTTCAGTGCCATGCTTTCCTTCGGGAGGCGCACCTCCACTGTTTCCTCGTGTCCAATCTGTTTCGTCCCTCCCTTTTCCCTTTGACTCTCGAACTCTCCCTTTCCAGACTTCGAGTGTTTAGGGTGGGGCTGACGGTGATGTGTTCGTTGGGGAGGTGCCTTCGGTCAAGAAGGTGGAACTGAGCTCTGCTTCGTTCCACAATCTTGAGGCCACCGTTTCTTCCACAGTCGAGGCCCAATCACAGGCCTTGACATGGATGAGCACGCTGTCCACACTGTTGGACCCTCCCGATTGGGCAGAGTCCGATTCCACTCGGGTCCTTGACACGGTTCGAGTGGATCGGGCTTTGCATGCCGTGCGATCGTGCGTGACGTCTGCGGCAGAATTGGCCATTGGAACACGGGTCCACTTTATTGGCCCTGTTCCGTGATCATTTTCTGCCTACTCCTATAGTGCCTCCGGATATGAGGAAGAGTCTGAGGAATACGTTTCCTCAGCCTTCTTCCCTCTTTCATCCGGACACTGTTCGTTCTGTGGTGGAGTCCACACGCCAGAGGAACACTGATTCTCTGATGGTTGGCCTCGCTGCTTCGGCGACAGCGGCGGGGAGTAAGAGAAGTGCTACAGTCACCTCCAGCTCCCAGCCTCAGAAGAAGAAGAAGAAGCCAGTTTCACTGCCTCCTTCTTCCTCCTCTTAGGCGCCTGTTGCGTTCCCAAGCAAGACGAAGGGTGCTCAGACAGGTAAGGGGAAGCAGCACCACCAGGGGGGGTGGTCGCAAGCCTGCGCCTGCCCGCCAGCAGAATTTTCAGTGAGTCCCGGCCCTACGTTGACGCCCCCTCAAGTTGCCCCTCTTTCGTCCGTCGGTTCCCTTTTTTCGGGCCCGCGGCATGTGGGGCAGACTGGTCTCCAACCAGTTTTTCTTGAGGGTGGTGTGGTCGGGGTTTTCTCTACCGCTGTCGTCACAACCTCCATTGTCCGCTCTACCTTGGACGTTCCCCCCTCCTCGAGAGCCTGCCAGATGGCAGGCTCTTCAGGACGAGGTGAACTCGTTGGTCGAGAAGAAGGCGGTCTACCCCCTTTCTCAGCCTTCTCTGGGGTTCTGCTCCCGCCTGTTCACCGTCCCCAAAAAGGACGGCCGGTTCAGGCCGGTGTTGGACCTCTCCACCTTGAACTTGTACCTTCACAGGTGCAAATTCAAGATGGAAACCCCTTCGTCGGTCCGGTTGGCCATCCGGCCAAACGATTGGGCCATGTCTGGGACCTCCAGGATGCTTACTTCCACATCCTGGTGGCCCCGGGGTACCGACATCTGCTCCGGTTCGTTTGGGAGGGCACGGTGTTCGAGTTTCGGGCCCTCCCATTCGGCCTGTCCTTGGCCCCTCTGATTTTCAACGGGGACAACAACACCACATGCTTAGCTTACCTTCGCCACCAGGGGGGCACCAATTCTCGGTCCCTCTCCCTGTTGGCGGAGGAGATTCTGCTCTGGTGCCAGACCAATCAGGTCCGGATGTCAGTCCAGTTCGTTCCGGGGAAACTGAACGCCCTGGCCGACATTCTCAGTCGGGGCGATCAGGTTCTCTCCACAGAATGGACCATCGCTCACAACGTTCTACAGCGTCTGTGGGCAAGGTGGGACCGTCCTCTGATCGATCTGTTCGTAACTCGATTCAGCGCTCGGCTTCCCAGGTACGTCAGCCCCTTTCGAGACATGAATGCGTTCCACTTGGACGCATTCACTCTCTTGTGGAGGCTCCTCGATGCTTACGCCTATCCCCCGACATCTCTGATTCCGAGGGTGCTGGCAAAATATCTGCAGGAACGACCAAGACTGATTTTGGTCGCGCCTTACTGGCCAACAGCTCCGTGGTTTCCAGATCTTCGCGGTCTCACCCACGTAGACCCTCTACCTCTGGATCTGGACGGGGGAGGTCTGCTCCAGCCTCGATCATGCCTCCCTCATCCACGTCCAGAGAGTCTGTGCTTGACCGCATGGCTCTTGTGCGCTCCAAACTGCTTGCACTAGGATTGCACAAGAGTTCAGTAGAGTTTTCCTTGAACGCTAAGAGGCGATCAACTAATCAGCTCTACGACTTACGCTGGAGAGCTTGGGCCACCTTCGCCTTGTCCAAGGGGATAAAGCCGCTTTATCCCTCAACACAGGACTTGGCCAACTTCCTGGTGGAAGTGTATCAAAAGAAGAGTCTTTCTTCTAAGACTCTTCTTGGATACAGATCTGCCATCGCTTCCACGATTGCGGCCGCTACTGGTCGCAGAACTGAACACTTGATCAGGTCCTCCCTCATCGCTAATGTCCTTTCGGGTATTAGCAATGCAGCGGTGTCTAAACCTCGGGTTTCATTTCCCAAGGGGGATGTCTTTCTGGTCCTCAAACTCCTGCGTAGCAATGAGTTTGAACCCCTGGCAGGCATCAGTATGAAGTTGCTGATTTTTAAGACTAATTGTTCCTCATCGCTTTAGCCACTTGCCGTAGACTCAGTGGTATTCAAGCTTTGAGTGGCCTGGACTTTGACATTGAGTTCACCACACAGCAGTGGTTGCTAGCATGGTCACGTCAGTCTAAGGTATGTTTCTTGGGTATATTTTCTTTTACGGTAGTACTGTTCGAAAATTGCCTGGGTATCTTAATCCTTGGATTTAAGTGATTTTGATTAAGGAGTTTAATACTCTACATATCACCCTCACACCACTCTGGTATTCTGTGCAAGAATAGTACTGTCGAGGTAAGTGTTATATTGACTGTAAGGCTTCTTTTTAAGCCTACTGTCTATATGATACTTACCGAGACAGTACTATTAGAGTTTCCCTCCCGCCTCCCCTCTTGATATGTTATGGGCTTTTTGAGGGTCTGCAGCTCATAAAGAAAGAGGACGCGCCACCTACATCCTGTAAGGGGGAAGCACTCGGACAGTGCTTGGGATCCACGGTGGCGCATGGTTATGGGAGATAATTGTACCCACTCAGCGTTTTGTCCAATTTTTTCGGCCTATAATAGATAATGTGCAAGAATAGTACTGTCTCGGTAAGTATCATATAGACAGTAGGCTTAAAAAGAAGCCTTACATCCTTTTTAAGACCTGATTTTCTCAGATGTTTGGAGGTCTTAAAAGGGGGGTTCCACTGTATTAAGTTTAGTTTGATGGTTTGAGCCAGTAATGTGCATCTCGGGTACTTTGATGGGACAGTAGAAAATCTGTTGGTGTTACATTTAGTTTATAAATTGGTGTACCTTTTGTGTGTGAGGTACTTTCAAAGAACATGATGAATTTTCTTACTATGGGTTGTGACGTGTCATTCCGCTATGGGTTGTGACGTGTCATTCCGCTATGGGTTGTGACGTGTCATTCCGCTATGGGTTGTGACGTGTCATTCCGCTATGGGTTGTGACGTGTCATTCCGCTATTGACCGTGTAATTGATTGATTTCTGTCAGTGTTTCTTTTATCGGCATCATTTCGGGGAGCATTGATTCAGAGTGTTTTTTTTTTTTTAGAGATCTTCATTATTTTTGGGTGTTTTATGTTGGTTATATCTGTGAGGAACAAAATAGTTAATTAATGTTTAATCCACCAAGCTGAAATGCAATACCGAAGTCCGGCCTTCGTCAAAGATTGCTTGGCCAAAATTTCAATCAATTTAATTGAAAAATGAGGGTGTGACAGTGCCGCCTCAACTTTTACAAAATGCCGGATATGACGTCATCAAAGACATTTATTGAAAAAATGAAAAAAAACGTCCGGGGATATCATACCCAGGAACTCTCATGTCAAATTTCATAAAGATCTGTCCAGTAGTTTACTCTGAATCGCTCTACACACACACACACACACACACACACACACACACACATACACACACACACACACATACACACATACACCATGACCAATGAGAGTGGTTTGTTTATGAGAATAGTGAAGATGAAGAATGTCTTGTGGAGTAATACCAAAGTGAGAGTGTGAGATTATGTCTGTATCAAGCTTGTTTTGTCTTTGTTGCAGCTTGGAGAAAAGTTGAAAAAGAAACAGGACAGGTATGACATTCTGCGAAAGTGTGAGTGTGTGTGTGTGTGTGTACGTGCGCATGCGCACTGCCAAGTTTGTGAATGCGCACATGTTTGTGTGTGTGTGAGAAGGAGGGTTGTGTGTTGTTTTCATAGGCAACTGTGTGTTGTTTTCACAGGCAACTGTGTGTTGTTTTCATAGGCATATGTGGGTTTTTTTCATTGGCATATGTGTGTTGTTTTCATAGGCATATGTGTGTTGTTTTCATAGGCATATGTGTGTTGTTTTCATAGGCAACTGTGTGTTGTTTTCATAGGCATATGTGTGTTGTTTTCATAGGCATATGTGTGTTGTTTTCATAGGCATATGTGTGTTGCATGATTGTATTTGTGAACCTACGATACTTTCATATGTCTGTCTGACAAAAGTGTGATTTTGTTTCAGTTTTCTGCAGCTGCAGACGGAAAAAGAGAACCTCTTCGAAGACAGCAAGTAAGTACTTTGAAAAAGGTCACTTTTAGTTTGAAATTGTCATTGACTGATGACTGACTGACTGTTACCTAAACTCATTGAGTTGTTTGGGCAGAGTGGGATTCAAGGGATCAACACAATATGCAGAGTAACGTACCACATACAAGCATTAATCACACATGAGAATCGTCAGACTTTTGGCTGAAATCAGACTTTCTTGTGAGCTCCAAGACATAATTTCAGAGCTTTCTTTGTGCTCCTTCCTCCGAAGTAGTGTATTATTTTGGAACCATGGGCCCTTTTCAGACTTTTTCATGTATCCTTGTTTCAGTGTCTGATTAATTAAGCATTCAGAGGAGAGGTTTCTGACCATTCCCCCGAAATCGGCGTATGCTGCCTGAATGGCGGGGTAAAAACGGTCATACACGTAAAAATCCACTCGTGCTAAAAACATGAGTGAACGTGGGAGTCTAAGCCAATGAACGAAGAAGAAGAAGAAGAAGACCATTCAAGGAAGAAGAAGTACACCCATGAACAGATCTGAAAATTGTCCTGGTTCCAATTTGAACACTACAGTCTCACACACTAGTAGGAGGGATCAAGAATACATAGAGAGAAAGAAAAAGGTTTACTGAAAAAACAGATGTACACAAACTGACGCTGAATTTGTTTTAACAAAACAGGAAGAAGACAGAGGAGTTGCAGGCGGCACGGGACAGAGATCAGAAATATTACCACGACCAGATCAGCAAACTGCAGCAAGAACTGGAAAAAGCCAGAGAGGTTAGATGCTATGGCTTTATTTTCAGCATCAAAAAACAAGAATTGTAGGTTATCAGAACGTTTGTTTGTGTGTCTGCTTCAAAGACCACTGGGTCAGAGTACTGTAAATGTAACGTTAAAAACAAGAATTGTAGGTTATCAGAACGTTTGTTTGTGTGTCTGCTTCAAAGACCACTGGGTCAGAGTACTGTAAATGTAACGTTTTGTTTTCTCAATATTTAAACACTCCAATAAACTACAATTCTTTTTTATTTTTTTTTATTTTTTTATTTTTTTTTATTTTTATTTTTTTTTAAATTTTTTTTTTAAACTACAATTAAATTACATATTCTTACTCAACTCACATAGATAGCAATAACTTCGTTTGGTTGCTAAGACATTGAAGCACTCTTACATGGTTACATGGGGAGATAACTCTAAAGAAAAACACCCATCCGCCATATAAGGCCTGGGTCGCGGTAGTTATCTCCCCTACCGGCGCCCGCGCATGCGCAAGCCGTATACCGGTAATACTCATTCCTTCTTCTTCAACGCACGGAGCAAGACGTGTGTTGCACTCTGTCTTCAATTTTGTATCTGCTGGTATTCACGTTGGTGTTTGACCATCGGACCTTGGTTACGCTTTCGTTGTCTTCTTCACTACTCCAAGTATTGGGTGAGATCTTTCTTTTTTATTACCGAGACGCGGTTTATTAACTGTTTGGAACGTTTTGCGTCTTATGTTTTGGTTCATTTTTGTCATCCAATATGGCGGACAAACCGAAAGATAAGGAGAGAGAAAGAACTCGGAGTTCGACCAGACAGGCTTGCTCTCCTAGCTCTCAATCAGGCAAAACGCCCCAATCCAAAGTTAAGGTGGCTACTACCACTCCGTCTCGGACTCAGAAAATTCCACCGGCGGATAACGTTTCTGTCTCTGTTTTCAACCCGGCAAATGATGATTTGTTTTCAGTTACGATTGACAAACCAACCGAGCCTTTTTCGGCACCTTCCACTAAAGTTCAAGCGCCTAGCGCAGATTCATCTTTGTCTAAGACTGATTTGCTAGCGATTTTATCGTCTTTCAAAACAGAAGTGCATGAGTTGATCTCGTCGGAAAGACAAATAGCCCAACATGCTGCTCTGTCTCGTCCTTCGGGTGTTACTAATGTTTCCTCGCTTGCGCGGGTTCGCTCTGAACCTACTGCTACGGTCACGTCCGCTGGCGTGGTGGCAGATCCAACGACGGTGTTGGATATGTCGGACTCATCTTTTGACAAGTTTTTGTCTGAGTCTAGGACATCAGCACTTTCGGGTGTTCTTGGCGAAGTACGCAAACCTTTGAAGTCGGTTTCCGTTTCGGCGGAATTGCACACTGACCGTAAGGGTTTTTCCACAGACCAACCTGGCTCCGTTTTCACGGTCCTGGGAATGGGATGTGAAGGGCATGTGTCTGCTGGTTCCGCCCCCTCAATTCCAGTCGGGGCGGCTGCTGGCAGACAGGTTACAGGATCTTCCGGTTCCAATTTATTGGGGCCGGTCGATGCTCATGCTAGTCAATCCTCTGCTGGTTCCGCCCCCTCAATTCCAGTCGGGGCGGCTTCCGGTGGCAGGAGAGGATCCTCTGCTGGTTCCGCCCCCTCAATTCCAGTCGGGGCGGCTTCCGGTGGCAGGAGAGGTTTGACTTCCGCTGTTAGCACTTCGTTGCTGGCGGGAGTCATTCATCAGCCTGTGGCTTCCGGTTCCGCTGTTGCGGCTTCCGCTAGCCTTTCTCAGGCTACATCCGCTTCCTTTCCCAGTTCTACTGGCGTTGGACAGCCGGATGGTGGTTCAATCCACGGGTTTCCGGTTTCCGGAAATTTTTCACAACCGTTTCCGGTTCCGGCTCTTTTTGCCTCACCGGATGTCGGTTCTGCTGGTCATCCCCCAGTTGATCTCTATGATGCTTCGGTTGGGGATGAACAGGATGTGGAGGAAGAAGCATCAGATGCAGAGGAGGAAGCTTCTCGCCGACTTCCGGCTAAGCTACATCTTTTGTTGTCTTTGGCAGCAGAGGTTACTGCACGCTACTTCCCGGAAGGGGTGGCTGCGGCAACCACTTCCGCTGCTCCTCCTCCATCAGCTTTTGCTGACTTTGCCCCTTCTCAAGAGCGGACTGAGAACTTCAAGTTTTTGGAGTCACCTGCTGTGGCCTATCAACTTGCGAAAGTGTTTCAGGGCGATGTTCCTCTTCCGCTGTTATCAGCTCATGGGGACGCTCCTGCAGGGGCTCAGTCTTGGCTGGCTGCTTCCGGTCGCGCGGTTCCGGCTTCGGCCGCTCAGCGGAAGCTTCGTCTCGCTACTTCTAGCAGACCTTTGATTTCGTCCTTTGCCTTACCATCGGCTTCACTTCCGGTTTCACCGGAACTGGCTTCCATTAGGCAAGACGGCTACAGCAAAGAGAGGCTTTCTGGTTGTAAAGAGAAAGATCTCATTGCCGTTGAAGAATGCGGCCGCTCTGCTTTGGAATTATCGTCTCTGACTGACACTTTAATTCGTTCCCTCTCTCGGGCAGTGACATCCTCTCTGAACCCTTTCGAGTTCAGGCATGACGCGGATCCTAAGGACGTTTCGCTCCTTTTTGCGACCTTAGGAAGGGTGTCCGCAGAACAAATGGCTTTGTCTGCAAAGTTGTATGCACAGGCCGTCTTCTGGCGACGTGAAGCTCTGCTGTCGGGCTCTCGTCTACAAGACAAGAACATTCTTGAATCGCTCAGGGTCTCTCCGATCCTACAAGGTTCCCTTCTCGGACAGGACACTCTGGACGCGCTTCAGAAGCAAACTCAGCAGAACAAAGATTTGCAATTTGTGAAGCTTTCTGAGTTTGCCTTTTCGAAGCAGCAAGCTAAGCATAGCGGTCCACCTGCCCAGTCTTTCTCGGGTTCCTCCAAATCTGGTCATAAGCCGAGCAGGGGTTCAGCTTCGCGAGGAGGGAACCGGTCGCGACCTTACCCCAAGAACAAGCCTTCCTTCGGGAAGAGGGGGTCAGGTCGAAAGCCTAACCCCCAATGATGCCCCCCCGATCTCAGCACTCCTGCTCCCCCCACGATTACGGTGGCGGGAGGCCTTTTTCGGGCTTTACCAGCATGGTTAAGAAAGTCAAACAACCACTGGATTGCAGGAGTGCTCAGATCGGGGTTCCGGCTTCTGTGGAGTTCTCAAAAGGCTCCATTGACCAGAACTCCTCCGTCTTTTCGGTTTCCGGCCAGACCGGAAGCCAGAGAGGCCGCTCAGGCCGAAGTAGAACTTCTCATTCAGAAGCAAGCAGTGGAAGAAGTTCGGGACCATGCCTCCCCAGACTTTTACGGACGTCTGTTTGTCGTTCCAAAAGCCTCGGGAGGATGGCGTCCGGTGCTGGATCTTTCTCAGCTAAATCTTTTTCTGAGAAAGATCAAGTTTACCATGGAGACTCCCACCTCAGTGAGGCAGGCCCTCAGGCCACGCGATTGGGTCACCTCCATAGATCTTTCCGACGCTTACTTCCACATCCTGATGCACCAAACAGACCGGAAGTGGCTCCGCTTTGTTTGGGGCAACAGGATTTTTCAATTCAGGGCGCTTCCTTTCGGCCTTTCTTTGGCTCCCTGGATCTTTACGATGGTGGTTCGCCAGTTTTGCATTCTAATCCGAGGTCAAGGTATTCGTCTACGGACGTACCTAGACGACTGGCTAATTCAGAATCAGGCGCAATCTCTGTGCCTCAGGCACACACAGACTGTGTTGCAGGAGGCAGCGGAGCTAGGCTTCATGATCAACTGCAAGAAGTCCGAGTTGACACCTTCCCAGAACTTTACGTATCTGGGAATGGTTTTCGACACTGTGAAATGGACAGTTCAGCCCACTCAGAGGAGAATAAGCAAGATCCGGGATCACATAAATGCCACGGCGGTTCTGTCTATGGCTTCGGTCAGGTCTCTGACTTCCATCCTAGGCCAGATGGAATCGCTGTCCCCTCTGACTCATTTGGGCAGGCTTCACAAGCGCCCGTTTCAGGAGGCACTGAACTCCAGGTGGGACCCTCAGTCTCAGGACTGGGAGACTCTAGTCCCACTTCAGGACTGGTTTATAGAAACGACCAAACAGTGGCTGGTCACAGCTTGGCTCTCGCAGGGAGTTCCCATAGTTCTTTCCCCGCCTTCGAGGCACTTGTTCACAGATGCCTCTCTCGAGGGGTGGGGGGCTCACCTGGAAGGTCACACGACCTTTGGTCTCTGGGACCAGGCGCAAGTCAAATGGCACATAAATCTGCTAGAGTTAGAAGCAGTCTTTCTAGCATTGACGGAGTTCCTACCCTTGGTCAAGGGGGAACATGTTCTAGTTCACTCCGACAACACCACAGTAGTGTCCTATCTGAACAGACAAGGAGGGTCTCGCTCTCTGCCCCTGTCGCACAGGGCATGCGAGATCTTGATGTGGAGTCACAATCACGGTGTAGTTTTGTCAGCAAAGTACCTTCCGGGAAGGCTGAATGTCTTGGCAGACTCTCTGAGTCGGTCTTCCAAGATAGTACACACGGAGTGGACGATCACTCATCAAGCGCTTCTTCGCCTCTGGGCCCAAGCGGAGAAGCCGTCCATAGACTTATTCGCCACACGGTTCTCACGCCGTCTGCCGATTTTCGTGTCCCCATTTCCAGATCCCGAAGCGTGGGAAGTCAATGCTCTGGAAATCTCTTGGAGCGGGCTGATCGCCTACGCTTTTCCTCCCATTCCCCTCCTAGGGAGGGTCCTGCGAAAGGCAGACATGGAAAGACCATCTCTGATTCTAGTGGCACCAAACTGGCCGGGACAGCCTTGGTACCCGGACCTTCTGCGGCTGTCAAACGGCCCACCTCTTCCTCTAGATCTCAAAAGAGGCGACTTGGTACAGCCTCGATCGGGCATTCCCCACGAGAATCCGCAGTGGCTTGCCCTGCACGGTTGGATTCTGTGCGGGAATCATTGAAAAGATCAGGTGCGTCAGACGCTACTATCGATTTGATTCAGGCGTCTCATAGAGGTTCTACGTCGTCAGTTTATACCTCTCACTGGTTGGCGTGGCTTAAATGGTGCAAGGCTAACGGAGTGAAACCTACGTCACCCCGATCTATTCAAGTGGCAAATCATTTGTCTTGGCTAGCTAGTCAGGGCGCCGCGCCGGCTTCTTTGAAAGTCCGTAGGTCAGCTATTTCAGTTACCTTGAAACAGCTAGGACATTCTATATCACGCGAAGGTTTCATTACTAGCGTATTAAAGGGAGCTTCCCTTCGTTTTGACAAAACGAGATCCGCTATTCCAGCATGGGATCTGCCCTTAGTGCTGGAATATTTAAGAACTCAAGACTTTGAGCCCTTATGCTCTGCCAGTCTGGCGAATCTTACGCGAAAGGCAGTTTTTCTTGTCATGTTGGCGTCAGGTAGACGGGGTAGCGAAATTCACGCCTTGTCAGGCTCACCTCGCGATGTGTCCTTTGAAAAGGACGGTTCGGTCATACTTAGGTTTTGCGCGAAGTTTTTAGCAAAAAACCAAAAACCAGATAAACCCTCGCCATTAATCCAGATCAAACCTTTGAGCTCCATTCTCGCTCCTTCAGACCCGGATATTGCAAACTGTCCTGTGAGAGTACTGAGAGCATACCTGTCTCGTTCAAATCCGATCAGATCCTCCAGTCAAAAGCTTCTTTTCCTATCAGTCAATACGAAGAGGGAGAAGGACATAATTAAGTCAACCTTGGCGAGATGGGTCTCCACCCTAGTAAGACAGGCTTACATTTGGTGGCAAAGAGAAGGGGGGGGGCAGTCAGTCCTTCCTCTCCGGTCAGCACGGACTCACGAGCTTAGAGCTTGGGCATCGTCTTCAGCGGTCTTACGATCCAGAAGACTTCAAGAAGTCATGGACTCAGCCTACTGGGCATCTGAGGATGTGTTCATGAACTTTTACTTGCGGGATATCGCAAGTTCTCGTATGGATGGAACATTTGGCCTGCCAGCCATGGTGGCTGCGGGACAGATGCTTTCTCGATGTTAATTGTGAGTATATATTTTTACCCACCACCTAGATTAGCAATCTGCTATCTATGTGAGTTGAGTAAGAATATGTAATTTAATATAAAATTTCAAAAATAAATTTTCATTTAATTAATATACTTACCAACTCACATATTGAATTCCCTCCCAGCCTTCCCCGCAATTTATTTAAAGGGATATGGGTTTTCAGAACGGAATGAGTATTACCGGTATACGGCTTGCGCATGCGCGGGCGCCGGTAGGGGAGATAACTACCGCGACCCAGGCCTTATATGGCGGATGGGTGTTTTTCTTTAGAGTTATCTCCCCATGTAACCATGTAAGAGTGCTTCAATGTCTTAGCAACCAAACGAAGTTATTGCTATCTATGTGAGTTGGTAAGTATATTAATTAAATGAAAATTTATTTTTGAAATTTTATATTCTTGTTTTTTGATTCTGAATTTTGAAAAGTAAGCAGTCTCTCTGTTTTGGAATTTTTTATTTTCAACAGTGATTGACTTTTATATAGACCTTGCTGTAAAATGTAGTCTAAACAACGAAGTGACTGTGGTAAGATGAACAAAGTTAAAAAACAAAGGAATACTGTACTCGCCGATACAAGAACGAGACAAGACGGTACGAATTTTCGCTTATGGAAGCTTTATCAGGAAAAACAAGAACACAAAAGACAACAAAAAGCAGACGCAACACGGAACGAACAAGGTTTGAACAAAAATGGAGGGGAAACACGCAAAAAAGGGAAGGAACTATAGGAACGGAAATGAATGAAAGGTTGGATGATGTCAAGGGCACAGGCATACTAGACTAAAAGTGATACACATTCATAAAAGGGGGGGGGGGGGGGGGGGGGGGGGGGGGGGGGGGGGGGGGGGGAGGGGAGGGAGGGGGAAAAAATAAAATTTTAAAAAAATTAAAAAAAAATTTTTTTAAACTTTTGCTTGCATTCAAATCAAGTTGTATGTGTTTGTTTCTGTACGTTTGCCATTTTTAGTGTATTTCTCTTTCATTTGTCATCACTGTACGATTTGTGGGTTTTTTCAGGCGCAGGAGAGTCTGAAAACTTCCTCAGATGGTTACACACACGGATTGCAGCGAAAAGTTGAAGAACTACAGAAACAGGTGACACAGTGAAATATACATAGTTAATCCAGTCTTATGCAGTCATTGAACTTCAGACTCTTTCCCCGGAATCATATTCAAATAATGTCACAGCATAATTGAAAAAAATCAAAAATAAGCAATGAAATTAATTTTATTCAATTCAGTAAGGTTCAATACAACTTTGTTATCTGAATGTGACTTGTTCACCATGAGCAGTGAAAAATTAGGTCCCTGCCTGGCTACATTGACATGACCTCATTTACATGATATACATGTACTAACGTGGGAGTGTATGGTTAAGTTATGTAATGGGTGGTCTCTCTTACATATGTAGGATCATGATAATGTTGTGTTGTGCTGTTGTCAGGTGGACACTGCAGGCATCGTGGGGAGTCACCAGCTGCAGGAGCAGAGCCACAAGTTATGTAGGATTATGATAATGTTGTGTTGTGCTGTTGTCAGGTGGACACGGCAGGCATCGTGGGGAGTCACCAGCTGCAGGAACAGAGCCACAAGTTCCAGCAGGAGGTCAAGGAGCTCAACACTCAGCTGGCCGCACTCAGGCAGAAGAATGACGATCTGGCTGCACAGCTACAGGTCCACATTTTTCTTTTATTGGGATTCAGTTGTTATTGAATAGTTTTATAGCCGCGTATGTTGGGTGTGCTTGGCTAGAGTGAATGGAGTGAAAACCGCATCTATCAAAACGATTCCCAAACTCGGGCTGCAAAAGCACACAGAGGAGCACACACATAATTATACATTCACAGGTATTTGTGCAGGTGCACCCACCCCCATTCAGACACAAACACTGGCACGCACATTCAGACTGACACATGTCCAAACTCAAACAAACTCAAATTTTATTGGCTTCAATTTTCATAGAAGAATTTGTCTTGCGCTTGGGAGAAAGTAAGAGTATAACATATAAAAACAGCATTCATATCACATTTCATGTATCACACACAGTAATCACTAGTATAAGCCTACAATTATCACATTTGTACCTGTATCATACATGCAAATAAATAGTATCACATTTCCACGTATCACACACAATATATACATTACATAACATACAGCAAGCTTCCATCTCCCGCGCCCCCCCCCCCCCCCCCCCCCCCTCCCACACATACATATCCTCGCACGTGCGTCGACTCCATACAAATGACATCATCAGTCCATTAACTAAAATGCACAATGACTAGTAGTGGGTACATGATACTTAATACGTGCTCAACTAGACCTGCTAACTAAAATAATAACAGAAACAAAAACAAGGACTGGGCACAACATTTACACGTGTGTGACCTACTTAAATCAAGTGCCTGTGATCTATAAATAACAATGATTGCGTTTAAAGTAAAACATGAATAATGCCGATGTTTTCTAACAATGAATACATAACAACTAAGATAAGAATGTATGTGCTTTCATAATATGATTATTTTATAAAACACAGTGGGGAAATTTGGAAAATAATTTTTATACGAAACTGCGCACATTGAGTCGAGCTCTGTAGCGTGTGTGTTCGGAGGCAGGAGACACACATATGGCTGTGGATATTAATTGTTCGGTGGATTAAAAAGGATACCCCGACTTCGGCAGGGCAGAAGGAGGTACAAGACGGTGTGCTGTACACACACATACACATTTCTGTTGGTATGACTTCTCGTATGGTTGTCTGTGATCTTAAATTTTGATTTTGTTAACTTTTTATGAAGCTTTTTGAATTGGAAAGAGGCTGATTTTGATGTGCTTGAGTGGTCAAGTTACAGAGCAATTGTTGGTTTTGTTTTGTTTTGCCATTGCGTTATGATAATCAAATTCTTCTTCTTTTTATTCTTCTTCAGCGTTCGACGATAATCAAATTCATTTAACTGTGATGATTTCAACAATATGACAATCAAATTCATTATCTGTAACGATTTCGACATACCTAATTTTCCTTGCTTTTTACAGGAAAGTCAGCGGGCAGGCCAGGAAACTATTGCACAGCTACAAGAAGCGCAGAAAGAGCGTGACACTCAGATCCAGCAACTGCAAGAAGCCAATAAGGTGGCGGAGAAACGCAAAGCACTGCTGGACGAACTGGCCATCAAGTATCAGAAGGAGTATGATGCACACCGCCAGCAGACCATGGCTGCCGAGGAGAAGCATCAGGAAGAAGTGAAAGCTCTGCACGATGAAATTGCTAAACTGGAGGTTAGATCCATTTTTTTTCATTTTGAAATTGTGACATTCTTATTTACTCATTTTGTGAAAGCTGTGCAGGATGAAATCGCTAAGCTGGAGGTTAGATCCAGATCACATGCGAAGCAAAAGTGAGTCTATGTACTCGCCCGAGTCGTCCGTCCGTCCGTCCGGCCTTCCGGAAAACTTTAACGTTGGATATTTCTTGGACACTATTCAGTCTATCAGTACCAAATTTGGCAAGATGGTGTATGATGACAAGGCCCCAAAAAACATACATAGCATCTTGACCTTGCTTCAAGGTCAAGGTCGCAGGGGCCATAAATGTTGTCTAAAAAACAGCTATTTTTCACATTTTTCACATTTTCTCTGAAGTTTTTGAGATTCAATACCTCACCTATATATGATATATAGGGCAAAGTAAGCCCCATCTTTTGATACCAGTTTGGTTTACCTTGCTTCAAGGTCAAGGTCACAGGAGCTCTTCAAAGTTGGATTGTATACATATTTTGAAGTGACCTTGACCCTGAAGTATGGAAGATAACTGTTTCAAACTTAAAAATTATGTGGGGCACATGTTATGCTTTCATCATGAGACACATTTGGTCACATATGATCAAGGTCAAGGTCACTTTGACCCTTATGAAATGTGACCAAAATAAGGTAGTGAACCACTAAAAGTGACCATATCTCATGGTAGAAAGAGCCAATAAGCACCATTGTACTTCCTATGTCTTGAATTAACAGCTTTGTGTTGCATGACCTTGGATGACCTTGGGTCAAGGTCACATGTATTTTGGTAGGAAAAATGTGTAAAGCAGTTCTTAGTGTATGATGTCATTGCTAGGTTTGAAGGTCAAGGTCATGTAAAGGTCAAGGTCAAGGATGTGAGTCGTATGGGCTTTGCCCTTCTTGTTTTACATTTTGAATAGCCGATTTTTGGAAATAACTCTGTCGGGTTTGTATGTGTTGTGGAAGAGTGACCTTTTCTTGCAAAACCTCTGCCAAACATTGGAGGGGCCAATCATTAGGGAGGGCTGTGTGTGAAACACTTGGACAGGAGCATCTGTTTCCGACACTACCATCGCTAGTGATTGGCTTCAACAGAATAGCCTGGAGAAAGGTTTCTGCCTCTTCTGTCCTCACGTCCCCCCGACCATTGTCCCAGCCAGGGGATTGATGATGATGATGATGATGATGATGATGATGATGATGATGATGATGATGATGATGATGATGATGATGATGATGATGATGATGATGATTGATGATCCAGTCAGGGGATTGATGATGATGATGATGATGGTGATGATGATGATGATGATGATGATGATGATGATGATGATGATGATGATGATGATGATGATTGCAGGATAGAGTAGCAGAGCTGAGCAAAACACAGCCCTTGTTGGAAGAGCTGCAGAACAAAGTGCGGTCACTGGAAGACACCAAGGGATGGCTGGAACGCAGGCTGACGGAGACAGAGGTACTGCTCTTATTGCTATTGCTATTGGTATTACTATATCTTATTGTCCTTGGGGAATGTCCTCAAGGTAATGCGGGCTGCTCTCCCTGGGGATAGCGTGCAGCGACAGAATCGTGTTACCCAATTTTGTTATTGTTGTCTTTTTTCTGCAGGTGTGTATTAGTGTTTTTCAAGGCCTGAGACTTCCATCAGCTTACGTGGTACAGTGGTACAGTGTAGGATCAGCTGAAGACGGCCCGCAAAGAGCTGGCGGGGAGGGAAGACCTGCAGCACCAGCACCACTCTGAGATACAGACACTGAATAATAATAATAATACGAGAATTTATATCGCGCACATATCTCACCACAAGGCGACTCAAGGCGCATAGTACGAAATATGAGAGACCCCTGAAATGTAGCCGCTCGGCGCAGAAAGGACAGCACTCTATATTTCGGGGGAAGCATGCTGGGTATTTTCGTGTTTCTATAACCCATTGAACTCTGACATGGATTACAGGATCTTTTCCGTGCGCACTTGGTCTTGTGCTTGCTTATACACACGACTGGGGTTAAGTCACTAGCAGGTCTGCACATAAGTTGACCTGGGAGATCGGAAAAATCTCCACTTTTTACCCACCAGGCTTAACTGAAGGTGTTAACTCTATTCTTGTATCCACTGTGTGGGATCAGCTGAAGGCGGCCCACAAAGAGCTGGAGGAGACGAGGGAAGACCTGCAGCACCAGCACCACCCTGAGATACAGACACTGAAGGTGTTAACTCTATTCTTGTGTCCACTGTGTAGGATCAGCTGAAGGCGGCCCGCAAAGAGCTGGAGGAGACGAGGGCAGACCTGCACCACTCTGAGATACAGACACTGAAGGTGTTAACTCTATTCTTGTGTCCACTGTGTAGGATCAGCTGAAGGCGGCCCGCAAAGAGCTGGAGGAGACGAGGGAAGACTTGCAGCACCAGCACCACTCTGAAATACAGACACTGAAGGAAGAACACACCTCAGAGCTGCTGCACATGAAAGAGGCCCACGAAGAACAAATCAAGGTACGTGTATTGCACTTTAAATGTGCCTGAGATCGAAATTCAAAAACAGACTGCCAACTTTAAGTTATTTATGTCATTGTTTATGTTGCTACAAATGTTTATGTTGTAGAAATGAAACAAACGAAATACAGGGGCATTGCTTGGATTTATATCTTTGACAGATTAATTTGCCAAAGTGACCAAAAGCTGAAATAATATCTTTGACAGATTAATTTGCCAAAGTGACCAAAAGCTGAAATAATATCTTTGACAGATTAATTTGCCAAAGTGACCAAAAGCTGAAATAATATCTTTGACAGATTAATTTGCCAAAGTGACCAAAAGCTGAAATAATATCTTTGACAGATTAATTTGCCAAAGTGACCAAAAGCTGAAACAATATCTTTGACAGATTAATTTGCCAAAGTGACCAAAAGCTGAAATAATATCTTTGACAGATTAATTTGCCAAAGTGACCAAAAGCTGAAACAATATCTTTGACAGATTAATTTGCCAAAGTGACCAAAAGCTGAAATAATTTTGTCAAGTTTTGTTCTGTCCTCAGTGTCACCCTTTCCATCTTCTTTATTTCATGGTGCCAGCAGCTAGAATATTTACTGTTTCTTTCAAAACGTAAATGGTATGATTCAACCATTGACCAAGACCTATGTTAACTGTTTCTTTTCAAGTGTAAATGGTATGATTCAACCATTGACCAAGACCTATGTTAACTGTTTCTTTTCAAGTGTGAATGGTATGGTGCATGTAGCATAGAGAAAGACTGGACATTAATAAAAACCCATGGTGTTGAGTGCTAGTAATACCTGCTATTGCCACTTGGTCTTGTGACAGACGTTTTCTTCCACAAGAGATTACGTTGATTGTCTAACGAAGCGGTCAGGCTGAGTTAGACATCAGCTAATCGAGTGTGGAACAAAACTCTGTCACACAGCCAAGTCGGAATAGCATTTATGTTTCACAGCTTCAACAGAGGAGAGAACAAACACGTTTTGCGCACTCAAGCTTGACAAACCTAAACACAGGAGCAGCCATTGTGGAGAGATCTACTTTTTGACGGAAGTGACCGAACAACTGTGAATGACGTCTCGGTGTATGTGAATGACGTCACAGTCATCGTCACAGTCTGTGTCTTTTGAAGCATCGCATTCTTCATGACGTCTTTCTGTGTCTGCATCCGCGAAATGTTTGTTCATTCCGGGATCTTTGTCATGTACCGTATTTGACGGACTACAAGCCGCGACTTTTAAAAAAAAAAAAATCGCATTGCGGCTTATAAAAAGATGCGGCTAAAACGTTACCTAAACTTGAATAGCATTCACCTAATGGAAGTCACCGCGGATTTTCATTTCGCTCGATTAGCGATTACCGGTACTTTATTAGCTCTCTACTCAAGACTCGGCGCTTTTCTCTTTCTTTCGCGAATCTTCGTTTGTCAACAAGTCGTCGTGACAAGATAGAGTACAGAGAAACACCGGATGTATCAGGATCTCACCCGCGCGCGATTTCGTTTTTTGTGTCTCGTGATAGTTGGAGGAGCGAGAGCCGCCATGTTGTGTTTTCGTCTGCTCAAAATGTGCGGAAAATTATCCCAAAAAAGCTTATTCTGGGCGGGACTACATGTGTGTGTTGGTTACAAATTGTGTGTGTGTGATATTTTTCTTCAAACTTTTTCACTTTTCTTCTTTGTTTCACTTGTTTATTCTCGGAGCCGATTTCGCCAAATACCGTACTTTCGTTTGCCTGGTTGTTTTGATTGATTGACACGATCTGATTATATTTTTTTTCGACGGCGGCTAATATAGTGACGCGGCCTATACGTGGCCCGTCCCAAATTTTTTTTTAAAAGTCAGGGGTGCGGCTTATAAAACGGTGCGTCTTGTAATCCGTCAAATACGGTATGTTCAGAACTCTGTCCTTACAGTTTCAGACTAACAGGCCTCCTGAGCTAGCCACTTTCCAAGGGCAGCTAAATTCACGTATGAAAACAGTACTGTCGTCTGGGATGCCGTTTTCAGTATTCTGAGCGTTGAAGAATGTGTAAAGAGAAGAAACGATAACAGCAGGAGAAATAAAAGTCGTGTGTTAATTTTTTGGCTTTTGGAGGGACGATTTCAAGTTTGAATCCGTTCTTGCCATGCTCCTAAAGCGTGTAACATACAATCTTGCACACGTTTGCTTTAGTAGTGGCAAAGAAGGAAAGCGTGTGACATTGGTGTTTATTGCCACAGGAGTGGGAGGCAAAGGAAACCAAGCTTCAAGAAGAGAGCAGCAATCTTCAATCAACCGTGTCCTCCCTCAACCAGGTAGGTAGTAATACAGAACTGTGCGATAATAATAATGATACATGATATTTTCAGAGCGCATGCATCCAGGGTTAATTTCTGCTGAAAGCAAAACAATGGTGACTGCGCGGGAGCGAGAAATAAAAAGACAATACTGTACTCGCGTGTTTGACGACTGTACTCGCGTGTTTGACGACTGTACTCGCGTGTTTGACGACTGTACTCACGTGTTTGACGACTGTACTCACGTGTTTGACGACTGTACTCGCGTGTTTGACGACTGTACTCGCGTGTTTGACGACTGTACTCACGTGTTTGACGACTGTACTCACGTGTTTGACGACTGTACTCACGTGTTTGACGACTGTATTCACGTGTTTGACGACTGTACTCACGTGTTTGACGACTGTACTCACGTGTTTGACGACTGTCCTCATGTGTTTGACGACTGTACTAACGTGTTTGACGACTGTACTCACGTGTTTGACGACTGTACTCACGTGTTTGACGACTGTCCTCATGTGTTTGACGACTGTACTAACGTGTTTGACGACTGTACTCACGTGTTTGACGACTGTACTCGCGTGTTTGACGACTGTACTCGCGTGTTTGACGACTGTACTCATGTGTTTGACGACTGTACTAGCGTGTTTGACGACTGTACTCACGTGTTTGACGACTGTACTCACGTGTTTGACGACTGTACTCACGTGTTTGACGACTGTACTCACGTGTTTGACGAAGACGAAAAAAATTTCCTGCTGAAAGCTCTGTACAATCATTTCGGAAAAACACGTACACAAAGCGAGATGGGTATTGATTCTAAAAAGTATCTCTGAAAAACAAACCAGCCAATAAACAAACAAACAAAAAAGCAGATCAGGAAGAAAATGAGAGAAAGAGAAAGGGTGAGAAGTATTTTTGATCTTGTCTGGGGTGCACCATGTTAATGAGATACGTCATCGACTAAACAAACCAAGAAGTCTCATTTTGACCCTGACTTCCACAGTGAAAATTCTTACGTCAAAAGCGAAACAAAGTTCGACCAGACGTCGTAATTCACGATACAATTCAGTCACTTGTTATGTGTGTGTCTTGGGGAAAGTTTCGAGAAAGAAGTTTGTCTGTGACTTTTTCATTTTTGCAGTGCAAAGGTCACCGGTGGGCTGTGCAGGTATCTTTATCGTATCTCATTAAGTGGTCTTTTGCACACGTTTGTCGTTTGATTGGTGTAAATGTCTTTTCATCCAACTGAGCTTGTTGAGTGCTACTTGTGTGCAAGAATGGGTGGGGGTAGGTGTAGGCTGTTAGGATGAATTCTCTTAACTACACTGTGTTTTCTCTGATTTCAGACCATTAAAGATGAAACTGGGAAGAAAAAGATACACGAAAAGAAAGGCATGACTATGGTGAGTAATTTACACATTTCGGATAATGTGCAATTTTTGACTCACATGCGAAGCAAAAGTGAGTCTATGTACTCACCCGAGTCGTCCGTCCGTCCGGACATCCGGAAAACTTTAACGTTGGATATTTCTTGGACACTATTCAGTCTATCAGTACCAAATTTGGCAAGATGGTGTATGATGACAAGGCCCCAAAAAACATACATAGCATCTTGACCTTGCTTCAAGGTCAAGGTCGCAGGGGCCATAAATGTTGCCTAAAAAACAGCTATTTTTCCCATTTTTCCCATTTTCTCTGAAGTTTTTGAGATTCAATACCTCACCTATATATGATATATAGGGCAAAGTAAGCCCCATCTTTTGATACCAGTTTGGTTTACCTTGCTTCAAGGTCAAGGTCACAGGAGCTCTTCAAAGTTGGATTGTTCACATATTTTGAAGTGACCTTGACCCTGAAGTATGGAAGATAACTGTTTCAAACTTAAAAATTATGTGGGGCACATGTTATGCTTTCATCATGAGACACATTTGGTCACATATGATCAAGGTCAAGGTCACTTTGACCCTTATGAAATGTGACCAAAATAAGGTAGTGAACCACTAAAAGTGACCATATCTCATGGTAGAAAGAGCCAATAAGCACCATTGTACTTCCTATGTCTTGAATTAACAGCTTTGTGTTGCATGACCTTGGATGGCCTTGACCTTGGGTCAAGGTCACATGTATTTTGGTAGGAAAAATGTGTAAAGCAGTTCTTAGTGTATGATGTCATTGCTAGGTTTAGTTATTTGACCTTGACCCTGAAGGTCAAGGTCATGTCAAGGTCAAGCATGTGAGTCGTATGGGCTTTGCCCTTCTTGTTGATTTTCTGTTCATCTACATCTGAATGTTCCAAAAGAACTATATTAAAGGACCATAACAGGCTCTTTTTAAGGTCAGATAAAGCAGTTGGGGTTGATTTAATGATATAGGTAAGCATCTACAGATGCAAAAACCGATCAGTAAATCTCAGGTTTTGTGTTGCATCAGTCTAATTTTACACAAAATGCATGCTCAAAAAGCGACCAAATTCGTCTGCTACGCGAGACTTCAAATTCCCCGCGGCGGCAAGCCCTTGACTGTGACGTCACAAGGGGGGGCCAGAAGCGAAAGTAGCAACGCTCAGTGTGCGTCTTTGCTGCAGCTGTGGATGCGCGCGTGCTCCCGACATGCCGTGAGAGTGTGCTGCTGCCGAATGTTCGGAGTTGTAAAAAAAAGACTCAGGCTTGAGTTTTTATTTGTTTCTATCCGACTGGGTAACAACTACAACGACGACAATAACACTGACAACAACTCGAAAACCAAGAACAACTACAATGTCAACAACAACAGCTTTACACTGATAAACTGTAGGTGGAACACGATTGATTTGACACGTTACAACCTTGATTTCATCTACGACGATGACAACAACAACACCAACTTAAATTCGAGAACATAATTATACGTCTTCAACAACATAGCCAACAACAAATCCGATAGAACTTCAACTACAATCACAACAGTGATCATGGGCTGCCTAATCTATTTGTTGAGTCTGGCAGACATTTTACTTCCACCCTTAAGAGAGAATGCTTTTTTCCTCGTACACTTTGTGCCTCAAACCTGACTAAGAGGATACAATTCTACATTAATCCCCGATTATCAATCCAAATAGGTGGGACACTTCCGTCTCAACTCGGACGCCGCTGTAAGAACGATCTCCAGTAACAGACGCTGATAACGATACAGCTATCTGCTCGCTCCTAAGCCACTCCCCCAGCCTGTATGTCTACACACTGGCACCAATTAAACCTCCAACTGAGCTGTTAACCCGTTTGTACAAATTACGTCGAACCTAATTCCGCGATTTGTAAAATAAAAAAAAATAAAAAATTCACTATTCAGCCTATTGTCTCATCGCTGAGAAATTCGGATCGCTTCCTCCCAGTGGAAAGCTAGCAGCAACAGAGTCGCGCTACCCCAAAGTCAAGGGATCCATTAGATTTCTTTTTCTTTCTTTTTCCATTTCGTTATTTTCCTTCATCGCTGGCGAATTTGGATCGCTTCCTCCCAGTGAAAAGTTAGCAGCAACAGAGTCGCGCTTGTGGTCCAAGGTTTGGAAATTTCCAAGTTGTGGAATGTGTCCAAGTTGTGGTATGTGTCCAAGTTGTGGTATGTGTCCAATATGTGCAATGTTGTGGTATATGTCCAAGATGTGGAATGTGTTCAAGATGTGGTATGTGTCCAAGATGTGGTATGTGTTTAAGTAGTGGTATGTGTCCAAGTTGTGGTATGTGTCCAAGTTGTGGAATGTGTTCAAGTTGTGGTATGTGTCCAAGTTGTGGTAAGTGTCCAAGTTGTGGTATGTGTCCAAGATGTGGTAATGTGTCCAAGTTGTGGTATGTGTCCAAGATGTGGTATGTGTTCAAGTTGTGGTATGCGTATAAGATGTGGTAATGTGTCCAAGTTGTGGTATGTGTTAAAGATGTGGAATGTGTCCAAGTTGTGGTATGTGTCCAAGATGTGGTAATGTGTCCAAGTTGTGGTATGTGTTAAAGATGTGGAATGTGTCCAAGTTGTGGTATGTGTCCAAGATGTGGTATGTGTCCAAGTTGTGGTATGTGTCCAAGATGTGGTATGTGTCCAAGTTGTGGTATGTGTCCAAGATGTGGTAATGTGTCCAAGCTATGGTAATATGTCCAAGTTATGGTATGTGTCCAAGTTGTGGTATGCGTATAAGATGTGGTCTGTGTCCAAGTTGTGGTATGTGTCCAAGCTATGGTAATATGTCCAAGTTATGGTATGTGTCCAAGATGTGGTATGTGTCCAAGATGTGGTATGTGTCCAAGTTGTGGTATGTGTCCAAGCTATGGAAATATGTCCAAGTTATGGTATGTGTCCAAGTTGTGGTATGTGTATAAGATGTGGTCTGTGTCCAAGTTGTGGTATGTGTCCAAGATGTGGTCTGTGTCCAAGTTGTGGTATGTGTCCAAGATGTGGTATGTGTCCAAGTTGTGGTATGTGACCAAGTTGTGGTATGTGTCAAAGACGTGGTAATATTGTCATGTGTCCAAGTTTTGGTATGTGTCCAAGTTGTGGAATGTGATGGGACAATAAAGAAATGGAGAAAAAAAAATCTAATAGATTCACTGACTTTCGGGTAGCGCGACTCTGTTGTTTCTAGCTTTTCACTCGAAGGAAGCGACCCAAATTTCCCAGCGATGGGACAATAAAGAAAAGGAAGAAAAATCCCATAGATCTCCCTTGACTTTGGGGTATCGCGACTCTGTTGCTGCTAGCTTTCCACTGGGAGGAAGTGATCCGAATTTCCCAGCGACGGGACAATCTAGTAATGATATGGAGAAAGAAAACAAAATCAACGGAGTTGCGCTACCCCAAAAGTCAAGGGATTTTGTTTTTGTGCCTTGACTTTTGGGATGACAAGAAGATATCGGGAACATTAACGTGATTTGTAAAAAAAATGATTACAAATCACGGGGCGCGCAGATCCTTGATTTTAACTCCCAGGCTCAAAACTGTAAGGTTCAGCAGCTAAATCTATGAATATGGCTTCTGACGTCATCAAAAATTTTACCCAGAATTCACCACTTTCGTACTCTTGCGGACGTTCGAGATACAATAGCCGCCGGTCGGAACGCGAAAACGCTTTGCTTCAGCCCCGAAATTTGTCGGATTATGGCCTAAACGATTCCGAAATAAACTAAACCCTGTGAGGGAAGGTGAGAAAACAATTTCCTACGGCATGCATATGTCTGGTTAACCTAAGTCACGCCAAAACGCAAATAAACGCGTTTTTGACACCAAAAATAGCCTGTTGGGGTCCTTTAATATTGGCTTGAGAAATTTTCGGTCCAGGTATGATCGAAAAAAAGAGAAATTGATGGAAAGCGAATTTGCTTTGTACAAATGATTCCTAGCAGTGAGCCTCATTGACACTGTTGAAAAAGATAGAGTGTTGAGTGTCTTAGAGTGTTGAGTGTCTTAGAGTGTTGAGTGTCTTAGAGTGTTGAGTGTCTTAGAGTGTTGAGTGTCTTAGAGTGTTGAGTGTCTTAGAGTGTTGAGTGTCTTAGAGTGTTGAGTGTCTTAGAGTGTTGAGTGTCTTAGAGTGTTGAGTGTCTTAGAGTGTTGAGTGTCTTAGAGTGTTGAGTGTCTTAGTTGTTTGTTCATGCTTCTCATCATGATGTTTTCAGTTGAAGGATCTGAAGCGCCAACTGCATGCAGAGCGGAAACGAGGAGAGAAGCTTCAAGAGCGGCTTCAAGAAGTTCTGTCTGAAAGCAAAAACAAAAGTAAGATATCATGTAAAAGTCCTGTTGCTGGACGCGTTGTACGTGAGTCTTGTGACGCCACGCAAACACACACACACGCACTCACACACACGCACACACATGCACTACCTTTCCCCTTTCCAAACACCCAAATGAACCCTGATGTGCTCGAAAAACATTCCAAGTTCACAGTGAAAGTCTCCCACAGATTGGAAAACTTAAATACATGCATTCAGACCAAAAATATATGGGTAGCGGCGTACTCTATGGCAGCTTGCTTTCCACACAGAGAAAGGAACCCAAATTTCTGTGAGGGTAACCTCATAGAACTATATGATATTTCCTTACCTTTCCCTACATTACCTCTGTATTATTAGTCATCACTGTTTGTTTTGAATGCTGTACAGAAGAGTGAGTGTTCGTACTGTAGGTAGGTAACATTTTGTTTCATACTTGCTCAGATTGTACAGTTTTACTAATCCATTGGGGGATTTTGTGTACATTATTTGCAGTTTTGAATTTCTGTTTTATTTTATTTGTCTAGGCATGGAAGAATTGTTCCGTCCGGCAGACCCAGGTGACATGTGCGATCAAAGGTGAGTGGAAGAAAGTCTGGTGGAAAGAGGGCATACATTACCCGCTATTACGAGTTAGTCGTGTGACAGAGAGTTTTCTTGCACACGAGACTGTAGATGTCTCACGACGGCGTAGCCGAAGTGAGACAGCAGCAGTCGAGTGTGCAAGAAAACTCTCTGTCACACGACTAACTCGTAATAGCGATTATGTCTCACAGCATAGGCATAGAAAGACAGAAATGAGTTTTTGGGGACGAAATAACAGGCACAGTACATCAATACTTCAGAGGGGAAGTGGGTATTTAGTGTGGAGTTACGAGATAAGAAAGTCGGCCATTTTTCTCAATATGCTTTTGGATATTGAGTAAAATGGCCGACTTCCGTAGCATTATGCTTTGATGATCGGAAGAGACCATCCAATCACAGCCCCCGAATTCCCCCACGTGTCCATCAGAATAGCTATATAGTTTGAAGTTACAGTTCCATAAAGTGCAGTGGCCCCCCCTTTTAAGACCTCCAAAAGTCTGAGAAAATCAGGTCTGAAAAAGGTGGGAGTCTTAAAATGGAGGTAAATTTACAGAGGTTATGAACAGAAAAAGTTGATAAAGCAGGGTCTTAAAAAGGAGGGAGTCTTAAATTGGGGGGTCCTGCTGTAACATTTCCCCTAAAGTACTGAATCTTGATTTTGGAACCTTGATGCTCTATCTGTTGTGTAATATTTCCTCTTTTCTTTCAGTTATGATATAGGTATATGATCTGATTAGTTTCTGCATGGAATGGTCGTTAACTACTTCTAATTAATGTACTTCTGGTTATGATGGTATGCTTGTATTGTTTTCCAATTGTTGCAGTTCTGTTTCATCGTGGGGCACAGGTGCCAGCGGTCTGGGAAAAGATTCTGTGGCCAGCGGACCTCAGGTATGTTGTGACCAGTGAACTGTTGTGTGCCATTCACAGAATGGTCAGGCTGGGAGAGTCTGTGAAAGGTCTGTGTGACAGATTAAGTTTCATCCTCCTGTGCGTGTGTGTGTGTGTGTGTGTGTGTGTGTGTGTGTGTGTGTGTGTGTGTGTGTGTGTGTGTGTGTGTGTGTGATTACAATAACAGAACTGAGTGGCCCTCCCATAAGCAGGGAAACTTGGAATGAATTGTTTTTATTAGTTTTCTCTTCCTCATTTTGTAGACATTTATTTGTGTTATATACATATAAATGTACTTGTGTGTGTGTGTGTGTGTTTCAAGGCAAACTTTACATTACTCTTTACTTTAGAGGCATGAAGGCATTTGTGCTTTTCAGACGAATACTGAAAAAAATACCTCACACACACACACACACACGCACGCAGACAAACACAAAATTACGCATGCACACATCCTGGTATACACCAGATGCAGAAGTCGTTTTAACGTTCAGTTCAATTCAATTCAATTCAATTCAATTCAATACAACTTTATCTGAATGTAAGACAAACAGAAATGTTTCTTTTGGCTCGTATACACAAATGAAATGACATTACATAAAATAACATTCTCGGAACCCATAAAATGCACGCATCAATACACACATAACCCAAACCACACACATCCATACCCGCACCTTCACACACATCATGCCAACAGTTTTGATATCAAGTTTTTCCTAAATGCATTTGACTTTGATTTTGTGTGTGTTGCAGTCCCCCTCCACCCCCAACATGGGAAACTACAGTTTAAGTACACCAATGTCTGACCCTGGGGACGAGAATGCAGAGTTGCTACGGCGATTGACCGATGTCCAGGAAAAAAAATGGGCTTTGGAAGAAAAGGTGATTTGAATGATGATGATCTGATAAATAGAATGGTGATTTGAATGATGATGATCTGATAAATAGAATGGTGATTTGAATGAAGATGATCTGATAAATAGAATGGTGATTTGAATGAAGATGATCTGATAAATAGAATGGTGATTTGAATGATGATGATCTGATAAATAGAATGGTGATTTGAATGATGATGATCTGATAAATAGAATGGTGATTTGAATGATGATGATCTGATAAATAGAATGGTGATTTGAATGATAATGATCTGATAAATAGAATGGTGATTTGAATGATGATGAGCTGATAAATAGAATGGTGATTTGAATGATGATGATCTGATAAATAGAATGGTGATTTGAATGATGATGATCTGATAAATAGAATGGTGATTTGAATGAAGATGATCTGATAAATAGAATGGTGATTTGAATGATAATGATCTGATAAATAGAATGGTGATTTGAATGAAGATGATCTGATAAATAGAATGGTGATTTGAATGATGATGATCTGATAAATAGAATGGTGATTTGAATGATGATGATCTGATAAATAGAATGGTGATTTGAATGATGATGATCTGATAAATAGAATGGTCAGTTTGTTGAGAGACTCCGGTCAATGACGAGTTTTCTCCTATAAGATTGACGCCTTTGATGTTCGAGAGGAAACTTTGGCAAGGTCATAGCAGAAACATGCATAATTATGGTTTAAACTTTTTTTTTTTATTCATTTGCATAAATACAAAGCCATAATTGAATGTTATAATAAAGGAGCACAACAAGATAAACTTATAAATGTGCTCTTAGAGACAAACGAGTAATGTGGCGGACGGTATTTTAAATGCATGATATTTAAACCAATCTTCTTCTTCTTCTGCGTTCGTGGGCTGAAACTCCCATGTACACTCGTGTTTTTACACGAGTGGAATTTTACGTGTATGACCGTTTTTACCCCGCCATTTAGGCAGCCACACGCCGCTTTCGGAGGAAGCATGCTGGGTATTTTCGTGTTTCCATAACCCACCGAACTCTGACATGGATTACAGGATCTTTTCCGTGGGCACTTGGTCTTGTGGTTGCGTGTACACACGAAGGGGGATAAGTCACTAGCAGGTCTGCACACAAGTTGACCTGGGAGATCGGAAAAATCTCCACTCTTAACCCACCAGGCGGCCGCGGCCGGGATTCGAACCCTCGACCTTCCGATTACGAGGCCGACGTCTTACCACCCCGCCACAGCGCCCGTCATTTAAACCAATGAAAACAACGACAACGAAAACTGGAGCATATCACTAGAGAGGAAGTGTTATTCAGACCTGGGAACCCATACGATTTCGCCGTATTTTGTACGCATGATTGTCTAGAATACGATCAGTACGGTCAGTGGATAATAAATACGACGAGAAAAATTCCTGGACTACTTTTCTTCACAAACGCACCCCGAAGCCGATCCAGTATTTTGACACATGATTACAGTTTTTGTCAGTATAAACATTGAAAGAAGCATTTGTTTTAAATGTTTCGGTAAACTTAATTAACTGTGCGAAGGACGCATGCCAAGCATGTTTGAATCATAGATGTTAAATGCTGTGTGGAGTACGCTCATTTTTCTGAAAATACACCAAGTTTGTTTGAGAATACTCCAAGTGCAAAACAGGGGTTCCCAGGTCTGGTTATTTCTTTGTATAGCAATGTGGGTACGTGTGTACTCTTCTTTAGCCATTTACAAGGCGCTACAGGTCAATAGCGCGCAAGGGTCAAAGTTTAGGAAAACAGTTTCGCCTTATATAGCCCCAAAAGTATGGTACTCGAATTCCATGTAGGCTTTTGATGTAATTGTCATCTTCATGTAATTTATGCGTAAGTGTATATGAGTGTGCTTGAGTTGTTAATGCGAAAGAATGTGCATGAGTGCGCCTTGAGTCGCCTTGTGGTGAGATATGTGCGCGTTATAAATTCTCGTATTATGAATTAGTTGACATGTGAGATCTGATCAGTACGTCTACCGCGCTAACTTTTTCCACCTTATACTGTCCTGCCTAGACAATGATACAAATTAATTTGTGAACAAAATGAAGTTTTTGACTACTAAAATCGCAAGAAAGTCGATGCAACTTTTTTCAAATGGATAGATGTCTTAGGCATGACTGAAAGCCCATTTGAGGGCTCCGTGCACCTGTATGCGATAAGTTCAGCAACTTTAAGGTTATTATAATGTTATTACTAATTACATTGAAAAATGTCTTTCTAAATGTTGTTTTTGTTTGCCAGGTGAACCACCTAGAAACCAGCAATGGCTGTATGGCTGAAGATCTGCTGCAGAAAACTGCGATCATTGAACATTATGTCATGAACTCACACTCTGGTGAGTTGTTATGTTTTTTGTGTGACTTATACTTATAGTCAATTCTTTTGAAATTCCCAATGGGGATTACACACTTTTACATACACATAAAGGCACACACTGATAAATGCATGCACATATACATACATGCACGCACCCTCGCACCCATGCATACACCCACACACACACACCCACACATACTCACACCCACACATACACTTACATACACACACACACACACACACACACACACATATACACACACATACACACACCCACACACACATACACACACACACACATACAAACACCCACACATACACACACACATACATACACACACACATCCACCCACCCACACACACCCACACACACACACACCCACACACACACACACACACACACATACACACACAGGCGCTCCCATTATCTAACAGTAAAACTATAGCAAGGTGAAATTGTAGCTATCCTTACAGCGGGAGGGCGACGCCAGTCTCAGCCACACAGCGGTGACGACAAACTGACGCTGAAGAAGGTGATGGACCTGGTGAAAAACGGCGACCATGGTGAACTGCAGGAGATGAACCGCAAGCTGCAACTCATGCTGGAGGAGACGCTCACCAAGAACATGCACCTGCAGCAGGTGAGAGGACGACAGGTGTTTTAATGGTGATTTAGCTCACAGAGAACAGGCACCTGCAGCAGGTGAGAGGACGACAGGTGTTTTAATGGTGATTTAGCTCACAGAGAACATGCACCTGCAGCAGGTGAGAGGACGACAGGTGTTTTAATGGTGATTTAGCTCACAGAGAACATGCACCTGCAGCAGGTGAGAGGACGACAGGTGTTTTAATGGTGATTTAGCTCACAGAGAACATGCACCTGCAGCAGGTGAGAGGACGACAGGTGTTTTAATGGTGATTTAGCTCACAGAGAACATGCACCTGCAGGAGGTGAGAGGATGTCATCTGTTTTGAGGGTGATTTAGCTCACAGAGAATTATATATGCACATGCACTAGGTGACCAGATGGTCTATGTCGACTCTGCTCACTAACAACAGTCACATGCAGCAGGTAACAAAGTGACTGTTGCATGCGCCTGTTACAAGGTTGTCAATAAATGACAGGTCTTCATTTAAGTGAAGAAAAAAACCCATCTGCAGCAGGTGCATAGATTGCTTCTTCTTTTTTCATGCGCTACAACTTTCACAGACACTCGCATGTTACGAGGATAGGTTTATGTGTATGACTAGTGTGGTGTTTTTTGTACAACACCAGATTTGTGTTGTTGTATTCTTGTTAGCTGTGACATTATGTCCCATGATGCCAAGTATGAACATTTCAAAAAGGGATTAAAGGAGAAGCTACTCGCCCTTTAATGTGTACATGGATGTTCATTTGTGTATGCTTGTTTACTTACAATTTTTTACATTTTCAATTTCATTGTTGTCTTGTTCTTGTTACCTAATTGTTTTTTTCCTTTCCATACAGAATCTGGAAACAATGTCACAAGAGCTTGTTCGCCTCAGCAAGTTGCCCGTGCAAAACTCCGCCCACTCTCCACAAGGCAGCAACAATTCCCCCAGTAATGCTCCCCCCGAAAGTACAACCAGCAACAACTCACCCAGTAATGCTCCTCACACAAATACTCCTCCGGAAAGTACAACCAGCACGATAACTCTGCCCCAGACTGTCAACCATTCCTCGGTTAGTGATGAGAACTCTGGTAGCCATGGGGACAGGCCTCAGTCTTTACCCATAGCCACAGAGAACGGAGCAGGCGGAGACACATAGGGGTTGCCTGTGATACTGACTGCGTGTAGGTGTGATATTTGCAGGAGTGATATTGTTGAGAGGGGTTGAACTTTTGCTGAGTGTGGATAGTGAAATCATGTGTTTGGGTGACCTTATGTGATAAAAGTCGAGAGTGCAGTGCTTGTTATTTTAAGAGTACTGAATGTTCTTGGGGAATTGTTTTATAGAAGAATTCTTGTAAAATGTTTGAAGTACTAGTTGTGCATGATGTATTTTAAACAGTGAATGAGAAGGTGAAAGATAAATGGAGAAGGGTTGAGAGTTCAGCGTTGTTTGATTAGAATGTGGAAAAATAAGCATAGCAGGTCAGTGCAAGTAGAGAAATGTTAACAAAATTGAACAAAGCATAGAACAAGATGTACTTACTATTGTAGTTAAATCGGATATGTTTCAGAAAGTACGTGGAGAAAGGTGACCCCACCGCTTGTTACTACAGTGGAACCCCCCTTTTAAGACCTCCCAAAATCTGAGAAAATCGGGTCTTAAAAAGGAGGTAAATTTACAGAGGTCATGAACAGAAAATCTGAGAGGGAGTCTTAAATTGGGGGGTCTTGAAATGGAGGGATTCTTAAATTGGGGGTCTTGAAATGGAGGGATTCTTAAATTGGGGGGTCTTGAATTGGGGGTCTTAAATTGGGGGGTCTTAAATTGGGGGTCTTAAATTGGGGGTCTTAAATTGGGGGTCTTAAATTGGGGGTCTTAAATTGGGGGTCTTAAATTGGGGGTCTTAAATTGGGGGGTCTTAAAAGGGGGTTCCACTGTACACTGCTCACAGTTTAAGTGTGACACTTTGTTTACAAACAACATAGAATTGTTTTACATTTGTATTTTATTTCAGGGAAATTGTAGGTAGATACATTGATAAAAACAAAGGCACTCGTAGCATTAGAAGCCTAAGTTTGTGGACACCTTTTGTTAGGAATACAAACCTATGAAAGCTTGTATCCAAATCTATCAGAACTGAGGTCTGTTTTTGTGTGGTTTGGGGGCTGATCGTGACACAGACGCTTCAATAATGTTTTACTGAGTCAGTTACGGTATTAAAATGAGTTCTTTGTGTTTTTTGTTATTGTCTGATATAGTAACATGTAAGCCTCTTTTGAACAGTTTTTTTTCCTGTAATCTGTGTGTTTGAGTGTGCACATTGGTGTGTGTGTATGTGAGAGAGAGAGAGAGAGAGAGAGAGAGAGAGAGAGAGAGAGAGAGAGAGAGAGAGAGAGAGAGAGAGAGAGAGAGAGAGAGAGAATTTGCTCAATACAGAAAAAACGTGATGGAAAGATGAATGCATTTTGGTTAACACAAGGAGTTCCATACAAGGAAAATAGGAACAACATACTAATCTGAAGACATCTGTGATCTTTTGTTAATAGTGTAGAATTTTGTGGACTAGATAAAAAGCCAGTAGTCTTAAATGTAGAAGGTCAATTTTGAGTTCTTTAACACTTTCGCGACGGGACACTGATAAATCAGTAACAGCGCTGACACGCCCATGGACGGGACGCTTATAAATCAGTAACAGCCATACAGGGTACACGACTCGTGATTGCTTCCCGGTTTTTGAAGCTTGCAGTAAATTGAGTTGTTTCCCTTGACACACTTTGCGTGCCCTTCCGCCATATGTAAAATTAGCCTGATTTGTGTGGTTTTTTCGAGAAAAAAAATGAATCGAAGGCGAGCCTTGTCACGGGAGGAGATTCTCCGGATGTTGGATCTTGAGGACCCTGTAGATCATGATTCCGACGTGTTGTTTTCGCCTCAAGAAAGCGATAATAGCAGTGATATTGAGGAAGAAACAGTCCTGTTCAGTGTTGCTAGTATGAGTCGGCAAACTACACGTGTTAGGGTGGCACTGCATGAATCTTCGAATGTGTAGTTGCAAGGGGGGCGTGGCAGCACTGATAACAATGGATGGCTGGAGCGTCCTAATCCTTTTGGAAATGTTCATAGGTGTACAGTTGGGACTTTGTTGTGAAAATGTGACTTATATTCAATATGGATTACCTAGACATCATTTGGTGAGTGTCACAGTTTTGTTTCATTTGAGTCAGGATGCTGTGAGTGAATGCGGGATTTGCTTGTTTTTTTCTTTGTACTGTCTCCTTATTTCTGTGTAGAATTTTAACAATATTTCAGCTAATTCATAGGTTTTACACCTTGTTTGGTTATAAAATTATTTATAATACTTTCTGTTAAAAAATAACTTTTAAAAAAGCAGTGGAAAAGAAAACACACACAAAAAAACTTTAAAAAACACAAATTATCCTCCTTTCACCCCCCCCTTTGCTAAAACAAATCGCGTGACAAACTTATAAATAGCACGACTGAACTGGGCATCCATTTTTTAATTAGTAAAAAAAATTTGGTGGTGATTGGACTTAATTCAAGCTTGCTAGACAGATTTCTTTACAGTTACTGTTTTTTGGTAAGTTTCTTGGTGGCAAGCTTGGGCAGGCAGGACGTCAACGCCGTGGCAGTGCTAGTCACAATAGTGTTAAGTCACAAGCAATTTAGTATGTACACAAAATGACAGGCTTTGTGCAATAAGAAACACATGCAATGCTTTTCCCAGCAATTTGCATGTTGTGTGATATTGATTCATAGAAGGAATAAAGCAATACATCATCTTGGTAATCATGATTGCATTGGAAACTGTTTCATGTACGTTTGTATGATTTAAAAACCTTTACTGTAGACAAATGTGCCGTTAAAAACATTAGGAAGGAAGAAATTATCTAATGGTTCACAGTACAAAAAGAGAGGTCTATGGGTAACATCCCCAGTTTGCTTGAATTATGTATCTTGGGAGAGTTTAGCGATAAGATGGTCATTGGTCATTGATGCCTAGAAATTTGAAAAGACTTATTGTTCTGGTTAGAAGTTGATCAGATGGTAAACATCATTTCTGACCGTTCAGTCAGCAGTTGATAGACTGAAGGATTGATTTTGAAAAGGACCGTTTTTGTAAGAATTAACCTGTCTGCAGACATACATGTATTTTGCAGTGATTCTGGACTGATCCTTCACAGGTTTTCTAATATGCATGTGTACCAACTTGCCTGACACCGACCCAGTTTTGTACAGCACTAGTGTACTCGACCCAGTTTTGTACAGCACTAGTGTACTCGACCCAGTTTTGTACAGCACTAGTGTACTCGACCCAGTTTTGTACAGCACTAGTGTACTCGACCCAGTTTTGTACAGCACTAGTGTACTCGTTGAGAAAGATTTTGTGGTTGGTGCAAGAAATTGAATGCAGACGTACATGTTTACACTTCCCACTTGTCTGCCACACTCTCGGATAGCAATATCTGCTGAAAAGAAGTTGAAAAAAACAATAACTGACCAACCATCCCGTTTGCCCAGAACAGAAAAATCCCAAAAAATTATGTTGTAAAAAAAAATGTATTTTTCAGACCAGTTTCTTCTTGTTTAAATCTCGTAGCCCAAATTGTCTTGACAAAAGCAACAAGTGTCACAGTGCTTTATTTTTTCTTAACTCTTTTGAAAGAAATATGAAGAGAGAAATACTGATGACTGTAAACTGAGAGCTTATACAGTATTATTCATTAGGGTCAGATGTTTTAGCTGTTTGGCCGTTTACAGCTAAATGTAATTGGAATTCACATACAGACTGAAAGCTGAAATAATTTCACATGTTAAGATACAGCCTACTTGAATATATTCTTTGGTTTTATCATTGTATCACACATTTCCTCTGAGAAATGGTAAAGCTGCGATCAAGATGAACTTTTTCAGAGGTTGAAATATATGTAGTCATAAATGAAAAAGATTTCATGTTAAAAAGTATTGCCCTAAAATGGCTGAGGGAACATTGCAACTGTTCGGTGTGTGCGAGCATGTGTGTGTGTGTGTGTGTGTGTGTGTGTGTGTGTGTGTGTGTGTGTGTGTGTGTGTGTGTGTGTGTGTGTGTGTGTGTGTGTGTGTGTGCCTGCATGTGTGCTATGTGTTTATTTTGTTTGAGAAACTGTAGTAAGTTATATGTTTGCGTGAATTCCTTGAAGCTGTGAAAAAAACTGTGTAATGTATTTCACAAAGGCCATATTGGTGATGGTGCTTTTGGGTTTCAGCTGTGGGGCAAAAGATGCTTGTGTACCTATGTGTTTGCACGGTGGTAGGACTGAACTGTACGTCACTGCACAATTTTTAGTTTTTCTGCTTGTATTGCAGAAAAAAACAAGTTCGCAGTCAGCATATTATTATTAAGTTTTTGTGTGTGGATGTGTGTGTACGTGCATGTGTTACAGATTAGACAGTCACCTGTTGAACACCTCACTAATATAGAAATGTATGTACACAGGTATGTTATGTTGTTTGTACATTTACAGATTGTCAGGTGTTATTTTTTATTGTACATACTGTTCAAGGATAAATTTGTGTCTTTTCTGTTTTGTTGTTCAGAATCTCATCCAGTAATGCTCAAGAAGGTTGTTGTCAGAGAGACAGAAGGATAACAGGAATGTTCAGTTTGGCGTGCATGTATATTATTGTTCAAACTCCCATACCCCCCCTCCCCCCCCTTTCCCTGTCGCGATATAACCTTGAACGGTTGAAAACGACGTTAAACACCAAATAAAGAAAGAAAGAAAGATTGTCCAAACACACATGTGAAATTTGGATTCATGAATACGTTTTTCCATTCCTTATAATTTCAGGTCATTATGTAAATTACCATACAAATGTTTTTCTTCTATTTGTTCTTGTTGATGTTTTTGTGTGAGTTTTATTTTGATAATATATCTTTCTTTGCATTAGGTTAGCAGATGTTCATCAATAAGATGCAGACGGGTACATGTATGAAAATTACTTAGACAGGTCACAAATATTTTCGAAAACAGAAAACAATGTCCATATTTATAGCACTTAGGAGAACAATTAATTGTCACTGTTCAGTTGCAGCCTAAAAACACACTGAAATAAGGCATTGAATCATTGTGTGTTCGAGTTTTGTGGACTTTATGTGTGACAGCAGTTAAGTTACACATTTACTTATATTTGCCATTGGACCAGCATGGACTAGCTTTTTATAGAAACAGTAAAGAATTATATAAAGCTGAACATTTTGTTTTCCAGTCAACATTGACCAATAATTCCTTTATGTTTATGTACTTTTATATTGAATTGAATGCTTTAGTCGCTGAAATTTCTTTAGATGATTGGATTTTGTTATATTTTGATACAGACGGACAACCATTTATGCTGCATATACTGGTCAATATCTCTGGTTTATTACAGATTTCTTTGTAAACATCTGCAGAGTAAGAAAGATGCTATTTTTCTACAAGAAACATTTTTGACTTGCCAATATGTACTTTGAACAACATTCCATTCTACAGTGTATATTGGGTTAATAAGTTTGCACCTTGTTTTTCCTCTGAAATATAAATTTTAATGTGCCATTTTATGTGGTTTACGGTATGAGTGTACATTTAAGAAGTGCATGATTCTGCAAAAGGTGTTAGATAGAAGTACTTTTGTTATTTTCTTTTTACCTTTAAGCATTTTTTATGAGCTGAAGATAACAAGTACCGGTACATAAACTGTCATATTACACCAAGCTTGATGTTACCAGCTTCTAAATGTTTTGTATTTTACTTTTTTTGCAAACCATTTCTGACAGGTTTTTTATGTGTTTTCTTTTTCTTTTCTTTGGTTACCACTTTTGCCCTTGACCCCCCCCCCCCCCCCCCCCCTGCACAAAAAACAACAACAACAAATACATTCCATCTAAGCAGGGCCTAGCTGAGTTAAGTTGTCATTCTGTGTTAACTGTTATGTCTCTGTCCGTCCACTTGAAATACCAGCTCTAGTAAACGTTTTGTTTTGTCAATGATTACACGTTTTATGAATTAGCTATTCTTGTGCATTAATTCTTTATTTCATCCTTAATTTTTTTTATGAACTCAAACCATCATCTGGAGTTATGTAGGGTTATCTGGACACTCATGCAAACACCTTTACGTTTTAAAATGTTTTTGTGCATCCCTTGTAAGGTTAAACAAAGAGAGTACCTCCTATATAAATACTCACAGGAGGTACTTTCTTTCTTCTAGGAAAATCATCAACCTCACGAAGCAATCCAGGCTTGCAGTTTCAGAAATATTTCTGATTCTAAATGTTAAGTCCTTTGTACTGGAAACTTGCATTCTCCCAGTAAGGTCATATATTGTACTACGTTGCAAGCCCCTGGAGCAAATTTTTGATTAGTGCTTTTGTGAACAAGAAACAATTGACAAGTGGCTCTATCCCATCTTCCCCCTTTCCCGGTCGCGATATAACCTTCGTGGTTGAAAACGACGTTAAACACCAAATAAATAAATATTTCTGATTCTTGTTATACCCTTTTGGGGGGCGTTTTTTCATGAAATTCAACATCACTCACTTTCATCATTGATATTTTTTAAATGACTTGAGACATCAAAAAAAGCCTCAATCAGTTTCTCGGCATTGTGCTGAAGTATAAATAACAAGCATCAAAACAAAATTTCATGCAGTTTTAAAAAGGCCTTAGGGTTTTAAAAAGGGGCAGTTTGGTGGCCATCTTGGATTGCTACCATGGCAACCGATGGTCAAATTTTTATTTTTTTTCCATTTTCTCAGGAGATGGACTGAGTACTTAAATTCTAAAACAATTGTTGACCCAAGAGTTATGAAACAAAAAAAAATCACTTTTAACACCAGTGCCTCCCCTAAGAAAGAAATGAAAGCTAGCTTACTTTTTTCATTGGAACATTTCTTTTCGCCTTTTTTGTGTGCACTTTTCTCAATCTTTCTTTTCTTTGTCTTCTTTTGTTTTGTTTTTGAGAGGGAGATTCTTTTGTTTCATCTGTTCAAAGAATATTCTTCTGTAGTTTATCCTATCGCATTTATGGTAAGAAGCATGGTTGCTTGTCGTTTCAGTGTTGGTTCTTGGAAGGTGCATTTTATTCTGATCTCTTATACTGTGTTAGGTTGTCACTGTGCTTTGTTTCAGTCCATGATTTTAAGTGTTGATGGCACTAGTTTAGCTATTGTACCTGTTTTTCAATGTGCGTGTGTGTGTGTGTGTGTGTGTGTGTGTGTGTGTGTGTGTGTGTGTGTACATACATACGCGTGCATGCGTGGGTGTGTGATTGCAGGCGTGTGAGCCCACCCTTGTCTGTTAGCATGAGTGTTTATCTACATTTTTTAAATCTAGAAAGAAGAGAGATGGTCCAACATCATTTGTTGTTTAGCATCCTGCTTTGCCTCATGCCCATGTTCCTTAGACCTGCTTTCAAGACACCCACAGTAAATCCCATTGTAAATAAATGTCTGGATGGGTGTGTGTGTGTTGTGGTTTTCATGAAGGTTTGCTGCAAGGGAAGGTCAGGGCGGGCATCTCTTAAGGGAATTGTCTGATGCATAACTCTTCACACACAATGCTGTAAAAATGTGATATTTGTGTAATTGTAACTGTTTTATGATTTGTTCTGTGAATGAGAGTAGCTGGATGCCACATATTTGGGGGCATATGAAGGCTACACTGTCAACGTCTCTGAACAACGGCTTTGGGCAATTCTGGAATAAACATATTCGTTCAAGATCTTGTTTTTTTACATTTAGTCAAGTTTTGACTCAATGTTTTAACGTAGAGGGGGGAATCGAGACGAGGGTCGTGGTGTGTGTGTGTGTGTAGAGCGATTCAGAGTAAACTACTGGACCGATCTTTATGAAATTTTTCATGAGAGTTCCTGGGTATGATATCCCCAGACATTTTTTTCATTCTTTTGATAAATGTCTTTGATGACGTCATATCCGGCATTTTGTAAAAGTTGAGGCGGCACTGTCACACCCTCATTTTTCAATCAAATTGATTGAAATTTAGGCCAAGCAATCTTCGACGAAGGCCGGACTTTGGTATTGCATTTCAGCCTGGAGGCTTAAAAATTAATTAATGACTTTGGTCATTAAAAATTTGAAAATTGTAATTAAAATTATTTTTTTATAAAACGATTCAAAATTACGTTTATCGTATTCTTCATCATTTTCTGATTCCAAAAACATATAAATATGTTATATTCGGATTAAAAACAAGCTCTGAAAATTAGAAATATAAAAATTATGATTAAAATTAAATTTCCGAAATCGATTTAAAAACAATTTCATCTTATTCCTTGTCGGTTCCTGATTCCAAAAACATATAGATATGATATGTTTGGATTAAAAACACGTTCAGAGAGTTAAAAAGAATAGAGATATAGAAAAGCGCAACCGCTACCGCGCTTTTCTGGATTGTTAATTTCACTGCCTTTGCCACGAGCGGTGGACAGACGATGGATGCTACGAGTGTACAGTGAAAACTGTCAAATACGGTCACTGGACTTAGCGGACACTCGCAGAATACGGACAGTCAGTCTCGGCACGGACTGCTTTACACTGTAAAACACCTGTACGTTACGGCCACCTCGGCAGTACGGACGCGGACACGTATTTTGGGTCCATAATAAGTCTTATTCCCCCCCTCTGCTTCTTTACCTCTGTAAACTTGTAGGGGTAGTTATTTTTCGATAATGACCCAGCAACCAAACAAATAACGACCCAGCAACAGCCTGAATCCTCGATAGTGCAATGGGCTGAGAAGTTGTTCTGTTTCGGTACTACTTTTTGCGACTGAAAAGTTCCGAACGAAGTATACATACGTATACGTACGAAGTATACATCTCTGGAGCAAACAACACAAACATACCGCATTTAAATTAACAACTACAGGCCTGAACACATGAATCTTCATATAAAATCCATGAGTTCGGTTGTTTTCTGAATCTAGATTTGCCGTGCTCAAACGTTCATCACAAGCAATTTCCCGCAAGGCAAGTAACTCATACTTTGTCTAGCGACAAGAGTAGTTCCCCTTCTTTTCACTCAGTTTCTTCGACAACAGACTGCAATCCGACGGTCAGTTTTCAACAATATTTCATTTAATAAACAGATCACACGCAACCAAATGCACACATCTCATCAATTTAAACAACATAAAGCGGTTTCATACATTATTTTCCCCAGAAAACTGAACTTCCTACAGTTTTTAACGTTGGAACACGGGTGCAAAAGTTCGTCTGCTAGTCCCATTTGACGAAAGAATTATCCTGAGCGATACCAAAACATATACAGAACACACAATATCTGCCTTTGCCGCCACAGCAGAATAACAGCATGATTATCTGTGTACTTGATTTTAGTCCAAAATAGGAAAACTGACAAGAAATGTTAACACAATGGAATGATTTGCACGGAACTATACAACCGCGCATTAATCGATCGCCTGCGCAGGTTGACTGGTTGAGTGAATAGGATTCGATCAAACTTTCGCAAAAAAACTCCTCTTTTCTTTGAATAACTGAAGAAAGGAGGAATAAAGAGGTTACACACCTCGTCTCAGTGATTATAAAAAATAATGGTCTCAGTTCGCGGTCATGAAAAAGCTCGCTAAAGCTCGCATTTTTCATGATCCGCTAACTTCGACCATTATTTTTAATAATCACTGAGACTCGGCGTGTAACCTCTACATATACCTGCTAAATACGGACATCCACAGCAAGCTGGGAAGTTCGATCGACGAAGAAGACGATAAATCGATCAGTTAATATTATTGGTGAGTGTTTTAAGTCGACGCATTTGATTGGCTGCTGGAGTTCCAAGGCAGCCAATCCAACGCGTGGAACGTGTTTGGCGGAACGGAAGTGAAAGTGTATAAGTGAATCGTGTTTAACAAGATGGCAGCAAGAAATTCAAATTCAAGAAAAGGAAGAAATGCGCTGACTTTAGAACAAAGGATAAATGTTGTCAAACAACTGGAAAGTGGGAAATCATGCCGAACGATTGCACAAGAGCTTGGGTGTGAGAGAACGCAGATTTCGAAAATCAGCGTCGATCGGGAAAAAATAATGAAGTTGTGGGAATCGGGAGACGGACGTGCTGACCAGAAATGGGTTTCGAAGAAGACAACCGATTCAAAAGCTGATGAGTGCAGAATGAAGTGAATGTGAATGTGTTGAATGAACGAGATCCAGTAACTTTTTAACAATTTAAATTTATACAGTTGATATGATAAAAAGCTTTTAAACTTGTTTTACAACAGTCAATATTAAATGTTTCTCTATTTAATCTAAACAGCTTCTGTTTTTCTTATAAATGTACATGTACATGTGCAGTACTCTCTCTCTCTCTCTCAACTTGACTTTGTCGCGTTTACTTGCACCTGTCTAATAAGGACACCTGCAGAATAAGGACACTTTTGTCTGGTCCCAAGGGTGTCCTTATTTGACAGGTTTTACTGTACGGTCTTGCGGAAAAAATGCAGTGCTTTCAGTTCCATTCTGTGTGTTCCACTGAGCTTGACTAAATGTTGTATTTTTGCCTTACGCGACTTGTTTAGTGTGTGTGTGTGTGTGTGTGTGAGAGAGAGAGAGAGGAGGGAGAGATAGAGAATTGAATTGAATTGAAATTTATTTTTCGAGAGTGACAGAATAAGCAATGTATCCATGCTTTTTTTCATCCGGCCCTCGCCCATTGAGGGGTAACAAACAAGAAGAAATGAAAGATAAGTTTAACTATAGTACAAATGACATATTTACCATAATAAACATGTCAAGCAACCAATAAGTAGAGGTTACATGCCGAGTCTCAGTGATTATTAAAAATAATGGTCGAAGTTAGCGGATCATGAAAAATGCGAGCTTCAGCGAGCTTTTTCATGACCGCGAACTGAGACCATTATTTTTAATAATCACTGAGACGAGGTGTGTAACCTCTTTATTCCCCCTTTCTTCAGTTATTCAAAGAAAACAGGAGTTTTTGTGCGAAAGTTTGATCGAATCCGAATCACTCAACCAGTCAACCTGCGCAGGCGATCGATTAATGCGCGGTTGTATAGTTCCGTGCAAATCATTCCATTCTGTTAACACTTCTTGTCAGTTTCCCTGTTTTAGACTAAAATCAAGTACACAGATAAGCTGTTATTCTGCTGTGGCGGTAAAGGCAGATATTGTGTGTTCTGTTTATGTTTTAGTATCGCTAAAGATAATGTTCTTTCGTCAAATGGGACTAGCAGACGAACTTTTGCACCCGTGTTCCAACGTTAATTACTGTATGAAGTTCAGTTTTTTTGGGAAAATAGTGTATGAAACCGCTTTATGTTGTTTAAATTGATGAGATGTGTGCATTTGGTTGCGTGTGATCTGTTTATAAAATGAAATATTGTTGAAAACTGACCGTCGGATTGCAGTCAGTGTTGTCGAAGAAACTGCGTTAAAAGAAGGGGAACTACTCTTGTCGGCAAGAGTATGAGTTACTTGCCTTGGGAATTTGCTTGTGATGAACGGTGTGTGCACAGCAGATCTATATTCAGAAAACAACCGAACTCATGGATTTTATATGGAGATTCATGTGTTCAGGCCTGTAGTTGTTAATTTAAATGCGGTATGTTTGTATTGCTTGCTCCAGAGATGTATATTTCGTACGTATAGAGCGTTTTGAACTTTTCAGTCGCAAAAGTAGTACCAAAACAGAACAGCTTCTCAACCCATTGCACTATCGAGGATTCAGGCTGTTGCTGGCTCGTTATTTGTTTGGTTGCTGGGTCATTATCGAAAAATAACTAGCTCTACAAGTTTACAGAGGTAAAGAAGCAGAGGGGGGGAATAAGACATTTTAAGATGCATTAGGATTCTTTAGCAATGCTTGAAAATTATATATAACAGAGAAATACGTGTTTGTATAAAAAAAATTAAAAAAAAATCCTTCATGTATTATATATAATCATGTTTTTCAATATAATCAGAGAGTACAGAGAGAGAGAGAGAGAGAGAGAGAGAGAGAGAGAGAGAGATATTTATGGTATGGGCATGCTGTCTTATTGGTAGATTGACTGCCATGAGAAAATTCAATGCCAAGAAAAGTAACTCTTGCATTTTATGCTCCCCGATGTTGTTCTTTCCCTTCCACTGTTTCATTTGCCAGATCCGCTGCGGGCACCGGCAGTCAGGTGAGAGGTTGCAGAAAATATAGTATTCTACCGTAGACTGAATTCTGTATCAATATAGTCCTTCTAGCCTTTGAGCCTCTCTCTTGAACCAGACACAGTCTGGGGTAACTTGAGTTATTTTACCCACGCGTGGGCGTGTGTGTGTATGTGTGTGTGTGCGTGCGTACGTGCATGTTTGTATGTGTGCGTGCGTGCGGGGCCGGGTGCTTGCGTGTGTGTGTGTGTGTACGTGTAAGTGTGTGTGTGTGTGCGTACGTGCGTGTGTGTATGTGTGTGTTCGTGTAGTGTAGAGTGATTCTGAGAAAAGTTCTGAATAGATGTGCATGAAACTGTACACGCACATCCTTCCAGATGGTATTCCCAGAAGTTTTTTTCTTTCTTTTTGTTCTTCTCAATAAATGTTTTTGATGACGTCATATCCTGCTTTAAAACAAAGTTGGAGGGAGGCATGGAGGATAAGTCAGGATCAGCAGGGGCGGATCAGTTGCTTTGTAAGGGGGGGGGCACTTTGAATCGAAAGTGAATGTGATGGGCGCGAAGCGCCCGAATTTGCTAGGGGGGTCCGGGGGCATGCCCCCCCGGAACATTTTTTTGCCCAAAGAAGCAAAATGGTGCCATCTGGTGCCATTTGAACTTAGAAATGGTCATAGAATCAGCATAGAAAAATCATTTTTTTTCTTCTTCTTTTTTTCTTTTTTTTTTCGGGGGGGGGGGGGGGGGGCACGTGCCCCCTGTGCCCCCCCCCCCCTCGTCCGCCCCTGATCAGTTCAGAACTCCACAGGTCATTCCTATAAGTTCTGTCGGCTCAGTAATCCGGACAGAGATCCTCTTTTGCTGACGGCTTATTACTCTAAAGTCCGCCGGAGTAATCTGTCTCTACTGATCTGCGGCGAAATCTAGTGCCATTGTCGTCTGCGAAGCTGCCACTAGGAGAAGTGACAGCCGAGAGAGCGTACGTCTTTCGCAGGCTTAGCTTTTGTGTTGGTCGACTAGAACATCACTGCTATTGTGTCTGCCAGAATGATTGTGTCAATGGAAAAGATGGTATGATTATTGATTGGCCCGGCGTACTGTATTTTTAGCGTACAATGTGTCTTGCGGGGATTAATAAGATAAGATAAGATAAGATAAGATAAATGGTGTTTTTTTCGAAGGTAATGGGGAACTGGGTGGCCGAGTGGTAACGCACTTGCCCTCGGAAGCGAGAGGTTGCGAGTTCGACCCTGGGTCAGGGCGCAATTTTCTGCCCCCCTTTCCTAACCTAGCCGGGTGGTGGGTTCAAGTGCTAGTCTTTCGGATGAGACGAAAAACCGAGGTCCCTTCGTATACACTACATTGGGGTGTGCACGTTTAGGATCCCACGATTGACAAAAGGGTCTTTCCTGGCAAAATTGTATAGGCATAGATAAAAATGTCCACCAAAATACCCGTGTGACTTGGAATAGGCCGTGAAAAGTAGGCTATGCGCCGAAATGGCTGCGATCTGCTGGCCGATGTGTACAAAAATTCCATCTCACACGGCATAAATAAATCCCTGCGCTTTGAATATGTGCGCGATACAAATTGCATAAAATAAAAATAAAAAAAATATCAAAATAAATCCCTGCGCTTAGAACTGTACCCACGGAATACGCGCGATATAAGCCTCATATTGATCAATCGATTGATTGATTGATTGATTGATTGAACTGTATTTTAGCGTACGATGTGTCTTGCGGGGATTGTCACAATGATAAGATAAATGTTTATTTTTTGAAGGTAATGGGGTACTGTTATTTAGCGTACAATGTGTCTTGCGGGGATTGATAGGATAAGATAAGATAAGATAATATGAATGTTTATGTTTCGTTGGTACTGGGGTAAGCATACAAAAGTGCTCTACTTACGTCCAGCCCACGCCCGATGAGGGACTAATCTACATCGATCAAACTGACGGGTTTAAATCAATCTTGCACGACAATACACTGTTCCACTTTTGATGTTATGTTTGATGAGGATGAGAGTGGCCTAGGTTGTCTTTTCTTCCAATGCTCCTTATTACACCCCCGGTATAGGGGTGTGTATAGGTTTCACTCGATGTGTTTGTTTGTGTGTTTGTTTGTGTTCGCATATACATCTCAAGAATGAACGGACCGATCGTCACTAAACTTGGTGAACAGGTTCTATACATTCCTGAGACGGTCCTTACAAAAATTGGGACCAGTCAAACACACGGTTAGGGAGTTATTGGTGGATTAAGATTCTACAAGGACTTATAGAGGCACATATTAATGGTCAAAGGGAAATAACCACACTTGTTAGCAGTGCCTGCTCAGTTGGTGGCAGTGAGAATGCTAAGGACGGGGGTGTTTTTCCTACCTCGGAGGAATTTCTTGTTTTGTCAGGTGCCAGGGGACGGCTTCGGCATAGTTTCACTTAGGCTGCTGTCAATTCAGTTTAGAGCGCTTACCCGGCTCATTTGTTGATCTCACGATAGCTTTGATAGTTTACAAGTAATGTTGTCTCCCGTAGCTTCTTCTTCTTCTTCAACGTTCGATGGGTCTCCGGTAGCATATCTTGGGAGTCTCCTTTTCAGTATTGGAATACAAATCACTTTGTCAATTATTCAGATATCATAATTTGGGCATTTCTTTGAGCACTTTTAACTGAACGGGATCAGCTTGTACTGAACTGAAGTAAATTTATTTCGACTTTGGCTTTGTGTCCGTCTCAGGCTTACTATGAAATCGGCGTTTGGTCACGGCAATTCATACATCTTAAACTGGTCGAATATCATTTCACAGAATTCTTTTAACTTAATAATAATAATAATAATACGAATATTTATAACGCGCACATATCTCACCAACAGGCGACTCAATGCGCACATACACTCATTCACACACACGGAGACTTAAAGTCACTAACACACACACACCATCAACCATTAAATATGTACAGTTATTCAGGGTGGGATGGGGGTGGGCAGTGTAGAATGCATGGATTATTTGGAAAAAAGGAATGTCTTGAGTGCAGATTTGAATGATTCGAGGGACTGTTGTTGACGGAGGGGGAGAGGTAGTGTGTTCCATTGGCTAGGTGCTTGGAAAGAAAATGAGCGTTGACCTGCTGCTTTGAGTTTGGTGTGGGGGATGTTGAGTTTAAGGGAGTCGGTGAGTGTGGCCGTTATTAGTCTCCGTTTGAAAAATGTTTACCCTAAGAGTAAGACAAGCTTAGTGAGACTGACTTGCAATTGTGAACGACGGTAAAATTACGTCAGGGGACTGAAAGCAAACGGATGTATAATTTTGAAACAAACATCAACTGAGCGTAGCAAAACATATCAGGGACCTGCTATTCGAAATATTGCTCAGCGTCTTAGAACACACACACACACACACACACACACACACACACACTCACTCACTCACGCACGCACGCACGCACGCACACACACACACACACACGCACACACACTACACACACACACGTACGCACGCACACACTCACTCACTCACACACACACACTCACACACACTCACTCACTCACGTATGCACGCACACACACTCACTCACTCACGTACGCACCCACACACACACTCACTCACTCACTCACACACACACACACACCGTGACACACACACACACACACTCACACACGCACTCACTCACTCACGTACGCACGCACACACGAACAAACGCACACACACTGAGACACACACACGCACACACGCACGCACGCGTGCATGCACGCAAGTAGGCCCTACACACACAACACACATACATATCTGGCAAACATTTCCGATTTACAAGCATGAGGGCCCCAAAAAAAGGGGGGGGGGGGTATCATCACGATCACGGGAAGGGAAATTTTAGCTTTCACGATCACAGTTACCTTGATTTTTGTTTTCACGATCACGAACACCAGTGGCAAATCACGGTCACGGTAAAAGTTGCAGGTACAGAAAGCACGTGTCAAAGTAAACACAACCACACAGTTATTCGCTCCTCTGGATCTATTGTTTATTCAACACAAAGTGACAACTGTTGCACTTTTGCATTATTATTTTTTGAATTCTCTTTCATACACACATAGAAATACATATCATGATTTGTAATCAGTAACAAGAATGTTGTTTTCATTGTTTTCTCTCTCTCTCTCTCTCTCTCTCTCTCTCTCTCTCTCTCTCTCTCTCTCTCTCTCTCTCTCTCTCTCTCTCTCTCTCTCGAAGCCACAAGCCTGAGCCTGCGAAGCAGGCGAGCCAACTATGGGGGTCCGGGGGATTCCCCCCCCGGATTTTTTGTTAAAAAACGGTTAAAGTCTGTGCAATCTGGTGCATTCCGGGCATCATTTTCAGGGCTGTAATAGTGTTGTGATCTTGTTAAAAATCCCATTTTAGCCTCCCCCCACCACCATTCAACACACCTCCAATCTGGTGAAAACAACACTACTGTGCGCTGGCTTCATTGAGACCGGCGCCCGGTCGCGTTGCGCGATATTCACACGGATTGTTTTTGCGGAAATGTTCCAACTTCACCGGAATAAATTTGACTTTACCGGATTTTGAAAACGGCTTTATCGGATTTCCGGCAATTACCGGAAAAGTAGCATGCCTGACAAAATCCCCAACGAACATAATAATAATAAATAATAATAAAGTGTATTTATATTGCGCCTATCCCTTACAAAAAACAAAAATATTTGGCTCTAAGCGCATTACAACATGTGTAGGGACTTGGTACAATCAAGTCTGACAAATACAATAACACAATATACAGTCGGTCTCTTGGGTAAAAATGGGAAAAGCAGCTTCGCCATTTAAACACTGCTACTTAAAAATCCTCTAACAATGCATACTGCTTTACAATATATGCATTTATGTATAAATATAGTTAAAGAACATCGAGTTAATAGGAATTAGAAAAGGTTCTTATGATAAAACTATCTAGCGAACGACGAAGAAGAAGAAGAATAAAACTATCAATGTCAATGTATAACAAGTCATTCAACGTAAATGGCCAAAGAACAACAACAAAGCAATGACTTTGATCGTCTTTGACATGAGGATCAAGTGACCCCACGTTGCTGGGATGAAAAACACATTTATAGTTTCGGTTTTGGCTACACGCAGACTCGATCTCGAGCCAGTCGAGGTCACACTGAGCGAGTGACAGCCGGACGTGGCAATGTCGACAATGTCAATGATCTCACTCAAACTCAAAGATCTTGAACAAATTTCAAGATCTTTGCCTACATTCAGAACAGTCATAGAGCAACATACGTTGATATTTCGTCTTTGGAAAGACCGACCCGTAGCCTGACCTTTCCACCAAGGAAGGCATTCTCGCCGCCTGCTTTGGTCTGGCTTGAATCCACAAAATATAACAGAAGTTCGATGACAGTACCGCTGCACGCCATTTTTGATCTTCGAATTCGAATTTGACTGAATGCACTCAAAACTTTTGCACGAAGCCCTTCCATTGGATGAAGTTTGGCAGACTTTTGCAATTTGCCTTCTGATTGGATCTCTTTTTTGTGTGATTGGTTCTCTTAAAGGGAAGCAATCGCTGTCAAAATCATATTTCTGAATGTGTTGTTGCTTCCCTTCAATCGGGATTGGCTCCTTGACGAATAGAGGATTATAGAGTGATACAGCTGTGAAAAAATGTACGTTGAAAATAAAATGCTTTGCAATAATGCCCATCACGATCACGAAAACAAATGACGATCACGATCACGAGACTTGATTTTTTTGTCATCACGGATCACGGGCAAAGTCCCATCACGATCACAGAAATGGAAATTTCGGCAATCACGGTCACAGAAAGGTCAAAAAACGCCAATCACGATCACGATTTTAAACCCTTTGGGGCCCTCACGCATGAAAGCAAGAAAGCCAGGGGCATTTTTTTTTCAAATTTATTTATTTTGTCTATTTATTTACACAAAAATATCTTTTAGCAAAATAGTCTGCACTGCAGAGTAACGGCTTATGCACTTTTATTTCAGAGTTGTGAAAAGTGCACTTGACATAAACACACTCGCCTCGCCTCAATGCCCATCCAAGTACAGCGTTTTTTCCCGACTCAGCACATTTTATTCGTTGATTTGGGCTGCCCGAGACAACCGATAATGTTCAGACTGTCTGAAGCAGACGATCAATTTCCCTCGGAAAATACTCGGAGTGGGTTAGCGCTCGACTTTGGGATCGCACGTGTAATAAAAATAACAAGATTGGAAGCAACACCAAAGCCAGTAGCGGGCAAGCAAGTAAGTAAAACGGACACAACAAGTAAGAGTTGTTTTTGTAAAACATTGTTTCTGTACAAAGACATGTGTCGTGTGCATTCAAGACGTTTCTGAGCAGAAGGCTTTGAGACTTTTGCATCCTAACTTTCCCATACTCGATGCAGTGTGAAAAATGGAAAAGCTAGCTGTACAGTACTCTATAGACAGAAATGACTTTTAGGTCTATAACTGCAGTTCTGATGATATCGTCAACATACAACCACACCGCCGTTGCCATAAAACCGCTGCCCTTCGGTCTTCCCCGCCGCACTGAATCCACCCGGCCTACCCAACCTGCTCCCACTACCCCCCCCCCCCCCCCCTTCCGCCATACACGGTGAAAACGGGTTTGTCGAAGAAAACCGATCTACAAACATGATACATTTCAATATATGTTTCCAAACACAGCCCGTATGCTAAAGTCAGTGAATGAAATGCACTCGCACCAAACAGACATGAGATGCATTTTTTAACTTACTTCAGCAAGGGATCTCTATCTGATATATGTCTATGCTCCAACCCAACGGCCCAGCACACACACACACACGCACACGCACTCGCAAAACACACACACACACTAACACACACACACACTATCGCGCGCACACGCATTCACACACACACACACACACACACTGGCCACACATGCACACACACCACCCGCACACACACACTAAAACACACACACGCGACACACATACACTAAAACACGCACACACACACACTAAAACACACACACACTATAACACACACACACACACACACACACACTCTCTCTCTCTCTCTCTCTCACCCCCCCCCCCCTCTCTCTCTCTCTCTCTCTCCCGTCGCCTCTCATCCTTACTCCATCATCCTATCTCAACGTGATGGCACTACTCCCCAGCACGGAACAAACAGCCCCGTTAGAGCACAAGAGTGGCTGGGGAAGGGAGGCAACCGGGGCAATTTCTCATTTGCCTTTTGCTGCTCCGGAGAGCGATCGATTCGGGCTTTTCATTTGTTCGTCCTAAATCATTCCACGCCTGTTTCTTTGAAACTTGTCCCCAGCATCGGCTTGGGGAGGACTGAAGCGCCCAAGCCGTGTTTTTCAATAGCCGCCTGTCTTCAAATGGCACTCCATTTCCTACGGGAGCTATTTTTGGACTCACGTAAAAGGTTATCTCCCCCTCCTTCCGTTATCTCCCTTACTCCGTCTTTCTCTGGAATTCTTTCTTCTACTTCCTATATACTTCCCTCCTCCTCCCTTACTCCTTCTGTCTCTCCAATCCTGTCTTCTACTTCCTATATAATTGTATAATTCCCTTCTCCTTCCCTCCTATATACTTCCCTCTTTCTCTCCAGTTCTTTCTTCTACTTCCTATATACTTCCCTCTTTCTCTCCAGTTCTTTCTTCTACTTCCTATATACTTCCCTCTTTCTCTCCAGTTCTTTCTTCTACTTCCTATATACTTCCCTCTTTCTCTCCAGTTCTTTCTTCTACTTCCTATATACTTCCCTCTTTCTCTCCAATACTTCCCTCCACCTTCCCTCCTCCTTCCTTACTCCCTCTTTCTCTCAAATTTGTTCTTCTCCTTCGTATATATACCGTACTTCCCTCCTCCTTTTCCCTGTCCCACTTCTCTTGCCGCCCCCCCCCCCCCTTTCGCCTTTTAAGTCCTCCACTTCCTGCTCAGTCGCTCCTTTCCTTATATAACTTCGAACTCCCACCCCACCCCCTTTATATTGTCTGCTTCCTCGTTCCCAATATTCCAGCTCTCTTTCCCCCCCCCCCCCCCCCCCTTCTAGTTCTCTACTTCTTATTTCCGGCCAACCCTTTCCCCTTGACTGAGTATATTCCGACTTCCCCCCTCCCCCCAAGTTTTGTATTTTCTACTTCCATTATCCCCTTCTTCTATATAAATTATTCCAACTTATTCGAAATACCCCCCATCCCAGCCACACCTTCCACTTGCCCCCTCTCCCCCCCATCCCTCCCCCCGATTTTTGCCTTCCGAAATCTAAGTTTGGGCTGGGGAGGGGGTGTTCGATATTGCATCTTTTCAGCCTTCTTTCTTTCGCCTTATTTGAAGAGGGATGGAGATATCAAAAGAATAGTCTGGAATTCGGTTCCTTTGGTCTGCTTCGTCCTGGGGAAATTGAGTCACGTTTACGTTTTGTCTGATCCAGACATGTGAATATAGAGGCCGCGGGTTTATCTTGCTGGAATACTGCTTCCCTTCTCGATAAAGAGTAAATACTGTTTGAATTTTGTTGTATTTTGTGTGTGTGTGTGTGTGTGTGTGTGTGTGTGTGTGTGTGTGTGTGTGTGTGTGTGTGTGTGCGTGTCTATGTGTGTGTGTCCTTTGCAAGTTTCAATTCCAAAATAGTGTGTTTGTGTGGAAGTACTGTAAGAGAAAAGCGTTACATGATTAATACATCTTGAAGTGTGTGTGTGTTTGTGTGTGTGTGTGTGTGTGTGTGTGTGTGTGAAATGACTTCTTGTTGTAAGGACAGTGCTAAAAGACAGACAGACAGACAAAAATCCCCTGACTGGTGGAAGAGGAGACAACAACAAACTGAATTTGAAACCATAAACCTTGCTGTTGAAGAAAGTATGGAGTAATGCTTGTCGCAGGTGTGTTATCGAATTATCACAAGCATGGTATGTGATTTTTTCCCTTTTATTCTAGAATTGCACTATCTGCTCTTAGTCAGAAGAAAGCAGAAGGTCACATTGAGTGCTCACTGCGTGACTTCCAGACACTCCGGAGACCGCTCATCGGTTTAAATATACGCGCACGTGCATTGAAGCGTGTGCGCTGATATGACAAATGGATTCACGTCGCGTGAAAAGTATTTTGCTTTGCCTACCAAGCGCTTGTCCGAGCAGACGCTATTGGGTCTGTAAGTACTAAATCAGTCTTTAAAGCGGCACATCCCATGTCCTGAATGAAAGTGTTTATTTTTCGCCAAAACTCGACTGAGTAATGATTAACAAGACAAAAAGGGGCTGCTTTAGAGCGCAAGCAATTGGAAGACCCACCCCGGGCCACTAAAGCAACAAACAAACACAAGAAACTTAAAAAACAAACAAACAAACATAAAAACAGTAAATGACAATTAAAAGCAAACTACAACAAAAAACGCATACCACACCAAAGCGACACACACACACCCACTGGCAAAAACACCCACTGACACACGCACACACACACACACCGTGGCACAGTGGGTCACGTTACATGTGTTGCTAACACCTTTGAATGGATACATTCTTTGAATGGAAGCGTTTAAAAAAAGGTTAAGCCTAGGTGTAGTTTCATATAGCGGGATTAACCAAATGATGATCATGCAGCTGCTGACATGTTTAATTATTATATTTCATTTTTGACTCACATGCGAAGCAAAAGTGAGTCTATGTACTCACCCGAGTCGTCCGTCCGTCCGTCCGTCCCGGCGTCCGTCCGTCCGTCCGTCCGTCCGGAAAACTTTAACGTTGGATATTTCTTGGACACTATTCAGTCTATCAGTACCAAATTTGGCAAGATGGTGTATGATGACAAGGCCCCAAAAAACATACATAGCATCTTGACCTTGCTTCAAGGTCAAGGTCGCAGGGGCCATAAATGTTGTCTAAAAAACAGCTATTTTTCACATTTTTCCCATTTTCTCTGAAGTTTTTGAGATTGAATACCTCACCTATATATGATATATAGGGCAAAGTAAGCCCCATCTTTTGATACCAGTTTGGTTTACCTTGCTTCAATGTCAAGGTCACAGGAGCTCTTCAAAGTTGGATTGTATACATATTTTGAAGTGACCTTGACCCTGAACTATGGAAAATAACTGTTTCAAACTTAAAAATTATGTGGGGCACATGTTATGCTTTCATCATGAGACACATTTGGTCACATATGATCAAGGTCAAGGTCACTTTGACCCTTATGAAATGTGACCAAAATAAGGTAGTGAACCACTAAAAGTGACCATATCTCATGGTAGAAAGAGCCAATAAGCACCATTGTACTTCCTATGTCTTGAATTAACAGCTTTGTGTTGCATGACCTTGACCTTGGGTCAAGGTCACATGTATTTTGGTAGGAAAAATGTGTAAAGCAGTTCTTAGTGTATGATGTCATTGCTAGGTTTAGCTGAAGGTCAAGGTCATGTAAAGGTCAAGCATGTGAGTCGTATGGGCTTTGCCCTTCTTGTTTAGGATTGAATGATATATGTGTGGGTTTTTTTCTTAAAGGTTGACAACAGTAAAGAAGAGGTTGCAAATTTAGAGAGTTTTGTACTGAAAAAGCGTTTAATTTTGAACCGTTTTATTTATTCCGTTTATTCCGTCTAGTTTGAAATGACAGTACCCCAAGCCGACATTTTTACGGGGACAGTTTTGGTCAACTTCTTTCAGTCCGAGTCCCGTACTCGAAATCCCAGCCAAGACAAATTCGCGCCTTCACAAAGTCCTACTCCCAACAACCTAAATGGCATCGCGCATGCGCAGACTTCCATCAGGATACGGTCAAGGACTATTTTATGGCGCGGGGGGGACTCCAGAGAGCCTAAGTACCGCCTGCGGATGGCTATCGTGCGGCGAGGGCATTAGGGAAGCTTGGGAGGCAGGAGGGATACAGATGTGTGTCCTAGGCGTTCTCTTCCACAATCGATTCTCTTCTGCTAATCTCCACGGCTAGTTTAAATGGCCGGAGCGATTTAGCGGAAAATGAATCAGTTGGATGTCCGGTAGAGGGCGAGTGTACCACTACCAACGTGGCAATAGGTCCAATTCATTCTTCTTACTCGGCGTGACGTTATCAAATGGATCGGCTAGCTTTAGCCCTAAGGGGCACAACTCCGCTCATACTCTCTTCGCGCCGCCATATTGGATGCCGTCTTTGTTAGTTTTCTTCATTGCACTCTTGTTCTTTTTGCGTATTTCACTGTGTATGCAGACAAAATGAAGAAAACTGTGCATGCATGAGTCCAAAGGGGATCTGCCTTTTTAACACAACAGCACAACATAAAAAGTAAAGCAAGAATACATTATTATATTCATTTATTTATTCTTTATCTCAAATTACCATGCAGACAGTGCACCAAAATTCAAAAGATAAAGCTCTCAAGACAGGCAAATGAGGTACAATGCAGCTCAGGTAACTACTGCAAAGTATAATTTTCAGAGCATCCTATCACAGTGTTCACTCTAAAGGCACAACCGATGGACAATTGTTGATTAGCGCACTGCACACAGCAAAAAATAACCAGTTATAATCGTCTTCTCCGCTCAGTAACTTCCTTCCAGTTGTCACCCTGATGGTAAACAACTTTAGGGATCCTAAAGTGTGCCTGCTGACTGCAGTTTTTGGCCACACAACGTGTCATTTTCACTTTTGTCGAGTCGCCACCCAACGCTCAAGCACTGTCAGAGATCGTGCAAGGCATCCAACATGGCGGCGGATGACCAATTCCAGAGAGTTACGACCCGTGATTCTCATACCGCGCGCGCCGAGTAGAAATGCTGTTGTTAACTTGAGTTTCTGCAATGGGCCTATACCGCGCCGCTGTAGGTTTCGACCCAAGATGTCGGTCGGCTGAGAGTCAAGGAGCTGGACAGTGCAACCCCCCTTGTAAGACCTTCACAAATCTGAGAAAATCAGGTCTTAAATAGGAGAGTCTTAAAACGGGGCTACATCTACAGAGGTTGTGAACGAAAAATCGGAGAGAACAGGGTCTCAAAAGAAGTCTAAGTCTTGAAGTGGGAGGGGGGAGGGGGGGGCCTTAAAAGGGGATTTCACTGTAAACCGACTCGGCCATAGCTGTACCCATTAAGGGATGCGTCTTTTCCCATTTGGCGCGGTCCCTAGATCTGATTATCGCTAGTGCGTAACATTAGCCGACCTAATGTCTGGATGCTTGAGAGAAAGGAACGCTCCTTCTCTTCTAGGTCTCTGAGCGGTTTTTTCTTCCCCCTGCACAGATTGACCCAATGTTTCATGGCTATAACGCAAGGTATATTTGTATACGATCGTTACCTAATGTCTTGGTGTTCATGAGTACTGGGGGTGAATTGCCCATTCCTTTTCTTTGGAGTTCCTCTCTGCTGTCTTGAGCACACTAGAGTCCAGTCTTTGAAGATGACGACTGATTCCTTAGAATGTACGTCAACCGATTGATGAATATTTAGGACCTTAACGGTGATGGCGAGAAAGGCACCGACAAAACGCGAGACTCTTCTAATAGAAAACCTGCAATTAAAGGACAACTTCTCTTTCTACGTGGTACACTAACCGTATGACAAATCTCGTACATGTAATCAGGATCTTTGATCCAACCACGATCATCCCCAAACAGGAATTATTTGACGTTGGTCAGCAAAACGCCGACACTTGCCAATTTTAAATCGTCGAAAACATTACCGTCATTTCGCAAGACCTGCCGATTTTTTTTCTCCCACGGTGGTAAAAGATAACGTCAAGGACTGCTTTAAAGGCACAGTAAGCCTCCCGTAAACCATCACAGATACTGTCAGGCTTTTACACACAGTACAAACACCCCGCTTCCATTTAAACGCTCACCGAACGGGAACATCCTGGCTGCTTTCCGTCGAGAGTGAGAAATTTTCAAAGAATCTATTTTTGTGGACCGTCTGTTCAAGAATCAGGCGCCTCGTTTTGGCGCTAGAACTAACTTTTAAAATCTAAATAATAAATTGACAGCTTGTAACACAAACATTCTTAAATCATAACAGATTTATTTTTTCATCAAGACAAAATCAATACAATTCGAAGTTTTGAAAGTGTTACAAAAGATAGCCCGGAATCAGGGTCACGAAAGGTCGTGTCTCAAAGCAGACGATTTTTCTGAATAGCGCTCGCTTTCTTTGAAGCCAGCCGTAGCCGACAAGTTCGTGTGACTCGCAGCCGTTGTTGCGTTTTAGAATCAGAGGTACACACTTACGTGCTATTGCAAAATCGTCAATGAAACACGCTTGCAAGATGCCGGCGAGGTAATTTCTTCGATGTCCCTGTCATTAAAAGGTGCCCTCAACAAGGGCAAACCGTGTGCTGGTTTCTGGAACGTTCCCAACGTATCAATGTCTTTCCTTTTGAACACTATGAGAATTTCATGCTACGTGGGGTGTCACTGAGAAACACGACAGATTTCCGGTAAACCATTTTTTCACGCAAGAAGAATCCTAGTGAGTAGTCTTACGGTCTACGCTTTCGAAAACAGTAATGTGTTCCGCTGAGCCGGTAACATATGGCTCCAAAGGAGAATTCCGTGATGCCGCCTACACCTTCCGAAACTGACAGACTTCATTTCCGTTTAATACGGTTCTGATTTTGGACGCCGAAGCCCCCCTCCAATCGTTACCCCTTCCGATACACACACACACACACACATACGCACACACGTACACACGCACGCACGCACACACACACACACACACACACGTGTACGCACGCACGCACGCACGGACACACACACACACACACACACACACACACACACACACACACACACACACATAATGCTTCTATATAGGACATTTATCACTAAAATGTCATCTTTGTATACACACACACACACACACACATACACACACACACAGAGAATTATCTTACATCCAGGACAATAATTACTAATATGCCATCTTTGCACACCCACACACCACACACACACACACACACACACACACACACACACACACACACACACACACACACACACACGTAATGTCCTCAGTCATTATCGGTACCATTTTGACACAATCAGAATCCCATTTGCAGCGCATGCTTTCGGAATCATCATGTTTTACTGATTGGGTAAGACCTGCATGGCTGCGTCTGCCATGCAACTGAGAATGTCCCAAGTGAGTCGTGTATTTTTGTGGGGACGTTTTGATAGCCATGTTTTCTGCCCGTTTAATTAATAACAGCTAAATGGGTAAATGCTGCAATGAAAAAAATGCTGCACAAATAGGACAAAGCAGTAAAGAGCTTGGATGTTCGTGGTAATATTTTTGTATATATCAGCAGCATTGATGATCTTGTGACTGTGACGGAAGTAGTGTAACGGCATACTAACTTATAACATATTTATCCGTAAAACTGATCGAGAAGAGTTTACAGCAATAAACACGAACCTTGGTATCAGTCAAATTCAAAAGACTGTTAATTTGAATTTGACATTGAATATGTAAATCCAAAAACAAAGAGACTGCATAGGTCATACAATCATTCATTCGCTCGGCTTCCTTGCGAGTGGGCGAAAACTGACTCCATCAAGATAAATTGTTGGTGATTATTTGTTTGTCTGTTCACTTAAAAGACCGTTGGGTCGATATATGTTTAGTGATGAGTTGTTTTTTCAAAACCTTTAGTTATTGAATGTACCAGACTTTGAATCATTGTTTAGTGATGGGTAATCGTGTTATCAACTATGTAAGTTGGTGATTGTTCTGGCTTCATATGATGACATTGCATTAATTTTATAATCCTGAAAGTTGTTGTGTTGTGTGTGTGTGTGTTTCAGGCAAAGGCTGATCTTACAGTGCTAGGTGTATGCAGTACCTCTGCGTCTTCGGTCAAAAGTCAATATTTTTTACATGCCCATAACCTGCTGTGACCTTGAATATTGGCTAGGGTCAGTCACATTGGAAAGACCGCTTTATGCGGGAAAAAGCTGGATCTGTGCACATGCCCCGGTAAATTGAACTGAACATATTGAATTTTTCAGCGAAAAAAATACTTTACTTGCTGTGTTTGATATTAGCAGGTCTGTCAGCTGCTTCTCCTCCACCGAACTGAAAAGATTAGATTCTCTTTTATGGTTGAAAAACATCAAACCGGTATCATTTTGCACACAGCCAGAATCCCATTTACGGCACACGCTTTCGGAAACATGGATGGTGTAATGGGAAAAAAGGTCATGGCTGTGTCTGCCACCCAACTGAGAAGCTCCCTAGTGGGTCGTCTGTTTGTCTAGGGATGCTTTGATCGTTTTTTTGTGTGCTTTTGATCAACCGGCTAAATGGGTAAATGCATAGAGTGCTAAATGCATAGAGTGCTATGCATTGGCTCAGCATAGTGAGGACAAAAACACCCCCGAGTTTTGACAAGCATACAGAAATAGGGGATCCATTAGGGAAAGAGAAACGTCTATGTATCAGAGCCTATAAATCATTGTAGGTAAACGTGTGACACACATATATCGACTTTTTAACACGATTATTCTAGAGAAGAACTGCACGCGATGGTTTATGATTTAAGGGAGAAAAAAAAAGTATGCCATTTTCGTGGAAACCCGAAAACACACCACACAAAAATAAATGTACAAATAAATTAACATTAAAATCAAGTAAGATAACAGATTGTGAAGTTCGAAGCTGTTCTTATGGGCAGCTCGCTGGAATAATAACTTTTAAAAAAACTTTGACGAAGGATCATACAATTTCTTAAGACAGGAATTATCGAAAGGCTGAGAAGATTTTTTGCTGGCAAGTCACTCTATCTTATATCTCAAATAAGTGAAATTCATCTAAGCTACAAGTACATTTATGAGAAAATTAACACATTTTCTGTTGAAATAAATATAATCTGATGGGGGAAATTGTAGACTTGGTTGTCGGCAGTTTTCTTTCAAGCATTTTTAGACAAATTTCTTTTTGTGTATGATTCTGTCTGTCTGTCTTATACACACACTCCGCCCCCCCCCCACACCCCCCACCCCCCACCCCCACACACACCTCAGGCGCTGTTGTGCACAAAGAGACAAATCCGCCACAAAAATATCTCGGTTTGACAAATTAAAACACGAATCCATCGATGAGAAAGGAAGGAAAACTCAAACGGCAGCGGATTTTCAAACGTAACGGAAATTAAAGACATTGATGATAATTGTTTTGCGGAAATCCATTTCCACTTTACGTACTTTTTTCTTGCCTTTAAAAAACAAACATTTCTGGGGGAATGCTTTGAAGCATGTTTAATTTCCCAATTTCCCTCGGCTATCGAGTACTTGTTTCCTCAGGCTCTTGGAACAACCTTGAAAGTGATGTTGTTGAAAGGGAAGAGATGACGGTTGATTTTTGAGAATGGCAAGTTGAGGATGTAGGGTTTAAAGGAAGTAGGACTCGCATGCAATCGATTACTGTAAAGATTTGTTTGTTATCCTCGTGCACATGTAAACGATCGATATCTTCCTGTGTAAACGATTATGTAGACCATCACAGATTTGCACAGGGTTTTACATGGGATATGAGCATCCTTCCATCAACCAATCAATATGAGGCTTATATCGCGCGTATTCCGTGGGTACAGTTCTAAGCGCAGGGATTTTATTTTTATTTTTTATTTTTTCCATGTGGACACATACCATAAATCAACAGATTGGCTGCTTCCTGTCAGCGCAGATTGTATACATTTTGATTGACTTCGGTTTCTGTTACGAAATCTATTTATCAAACATGGCCACTCTGCAATGGAAACAGCCTGGCTGGTGAGTTTAGGTTAGTGTCAGTACCAATGGAAACAGCCTGGCTGGTGAGTTTAGGTTAGTGTCAGTACCAATGGAAACAGCCTGGCTGGTGAGTTTAGGTTAGTGTCAGTACCAATGGAAACAGCCTGGCTGGTGAGTTTAGGTTAGTGTCAGTACCAATGGAAACAGCCTGGCTGGTGAGTTTAGGTTAGTGTCAGTACCAATGGAAACAGCCTGGCTGGTGAGTTTAGGTTAGTGTCAGTACCAATGGAAACAGCCTGGCTGGTGAGTTTAGGTTAGTGTCAGTACCAATGGAAACAGCCTGGCTGGTGAGTTTAGGTTAGTGTCAGTACCAATGGAAACAGCCTGGCTGGTGAGTTTAGGTTAGTGTCAGTACCAATGGAAACAGCCTGGCTGGTGAGTTTAGGTTAGTGTCAGTACCAATGGACAAGCCTGGCTGGTGAGTTTAGGTTAGTGTCAGTACCAATGGAAACAGCCTGGCTGGTGAGTTTAGGTTAGTGTCAGTACCAATGGAAACAGCCTGGCTGGTGAGTTTAGGTTAGTGTCAGTACCAATGGAAACAGCCTGGCTGGTGAGTTTAGGTTAGTGTCAGTACCAATGGAAACAGCCTGGCTGGTGAGTTTAGGTTAGTGTCAGTACCAATGGACAAGCCTGGCTGGTGAGTTTAGGTTAGTGTCAGTACCAATGGAAACAGCCTGGCTGGTGAGTTTAGGTTAGTGTCAGTACCAATGGAAACAGCCTGGCTGGTGAGTTTAGGTTAGTGTCAGTACCAATGGAAACAGCCTGGCTGGTGAGTTTAGGTTAGTGTCAGTACCAATGGACAAGCCTGGCTGGTGAGTTTAGGTTAGTGTCAGTACCAATGGAAACAGCCTGGCTGGTGAGTTTAGGTTAGTGTCAGTACCAATGGAAACAGCCTGGCTGGTGAGTTTAGGTTAGTGTCAGTACCAATGGACAAGAAGAAAACACGAAATATGTTCCATGTGTCTGTGTGTTTGTGTGTTTTAAGCGACAGCAGTTAAGCCATTTATGTATAATGAATATGTGCTGTGTATTTTGAAATTCATGTATGTGTTTGGAAAATTGTGTAAATTAGTTTATTTCGATCTGTATACTTATTTGATTTCGAATTGTATACAGACGGGCGCTGTGGCCAAGTGGATAAGACATCGGCGCGGCCTCGAGTCCTAATCGGAATATTCCCTCTGTCAATCACTTTTGATAAAGCATGTCTAATTTTTACATTTTGTATTAAAACAAGACCACTACTGCATAAATAATCAACGTCAGCACCGCACAGTAAACATTGCTCTCGCTCTTTGAGTTCAGCAGACGATAAAACGACGTCCTTTTTTATTTCCACAAAAAAGAGCAACAAAAAGGGAGATCATTCAGAGAGAAAACCGGCGACTGAGGCCATCAAAATGGCCAGAGAGCGAGCAAAGGGGAGACTATTTTGGGACGTGGCAGCGAGGCTGCGTGTCGGGGAATGATTTATTTAGTATCTATAACTTGAGACAGTGACAATGGAAGCTGAGGCAGCGTTCCGTTTTCTGGCACCACTTGAAAGAGGAAACACTCCGCTGGTGCATTTGCAGTGGGAGAATCACACGAGTCTGGTTGGGAGAGTGGACTGAGAGCTGAGAGGCCGTGTTAAGGTCGTGGCTGACTGAACTGGCTGATTTTATGGAATATCTTAAACTGCTTTTGAATAAGGAAAGAATCCAACACAGACAGATTGCCAACGTTCTAAAATAAAAATACAAAGAATTCGAAACAGGAATACTGGCCACTGCTGACGTTACAAAATTAAAAAGGGCCCGACACAAATAGACAGCTTACAGGGCCAAATCTAGTGGGGGATGGGGGGGGGAGGGAAGTGTTTCCGGGTTCCGGACCCTCCCCCCTCCCTTAACCCGGCAAACATACCTTTTTTTTTCTCAATGAAAGACCAAAACAACCCCTTCCAAACGCTAAATTTCAACAGCCTTGCCCCTGCACCACATGTGCCTCGTTTTGGAAGCCCCTCCATCTCATACCCAGGCTAACGTCCCAACATAAATTAGAATCCGGAATAGATAGACTGCTGACGTTTCAAAATCAAAATAAAGCTAGCAGGAAAGGTTGGGGCAGGTATTGGAACGGGTCATGATAGACAGAACAACACGTTAACCATTGACGTGACCT